>NC_143014.1:201351113-201505280 GCF_055824585.1 Amblyomma mixtum
CATGCGAAAGCTCGACAGGCAACAGCTTCTTGTGTGTCACGGAGTTGTATTGTTCATTTCGGGGTTTAGAGCTAAGTGTGGGGAGAAGGTATGCTGGGTCGGGGCTTCACAATTTACTGTTGCAGGTAGTGTGGGGCACGTGTGTGTGTGTTTTCTGTAACGAAGCACGGCCGTTCTGTGCGCCGTGGGGGTCCCTGAGAACGGCGGAACGTGTGTATGTCTGTGGTGGCTGGGCCTTCTTCTAGTCGTTGCATCTCGAACGCTGCATCTGCCGCCGGTTATTCCTTCTGGCCTTCTCCGGAGCGCGTCCCTTTCTGCTCTTGTGCTGGAAGAAACGGTCAGTTGACAGCGCTCGGACTCTCTGTAACACACTGTCGGCAATTTATGGGATTGAGTCAGTGGACGATTGTTTGGGAAACGAAACGCGGTGTTCTTTGTTTTGTTTTTTCAAGTAACTAAAATGAAGCGAAACAAGCCAGAGCTCGAAGCTCCCAGCTCCGTTCGCTTTCTGACTGAGGCCAGTCGAAAGCTTTGTCATTGTTGCACACGTTGCGAGAGCTATGAGGTCCGTTTAACGCGTTTTGACTTCACGGCAGCAGAACGTGCAACACAAGGAAAATGTGCCAAGCGCCGGCCTTAAAGAAAACGCGCGACGAAACGAAAACAAACTGGTGTGTTTAATCCCCGATTTCTGCGGCGCGTTATTACTATAGGCCGATTTGTTTTGCCTCAGACATTGCCGTTCTTTTCTTCCAGCGCTTTGCCCCCAGTGGCTGTTGCTCCGCGGTCCTCTCACCATCGCTTCTTTGCGAAAAAGGTCGTGTTTGTGTGTACAAGGGCTGACCCTGGAGTCTCCCGTTCTGTGTATAGGCTTATAGCTCTGCTCTGTGTGGCTCGCAACTTGTTCATGCTTGCAGGGAGCGCTCGAGTGAAGGGTGGTGCTTGAGTGTTTTTTCAGCCTCTGGCTTTACTCGCCCAGTTTACGAGTGCTTTGCTTGTTTCCCAGCCTTTCGTTCGCCGAGCTTGCTCCACAGTAGCGCCGGCACCGTACAGGCTGAGAGTTGTTCTCTTAGCTTACTATTTGTCTCTGTTTTCCTGTTTCGCTTGGCATCGTTCCCATATTTCGAGCCTCACCAAGCGCGGAGCAGTGAATTGACATTGTCTCGAGTCATTGTTGCCGCAGCTATTTATAAAGTTCCGCCTATTTCGAAGCGGCTGTGAAAGGCGCCGCGGAAGGCCCGCGACGCTGTGTTTTCAACGATGCATCGATCATATCGTGGTGATGAACATTTGTCTCCGCCAACTAACTAGAGCGCCTATCTGAGGTTGGTAGACGGAATCGGGGGGTTATGGAAGGTGGCATGAATTTTCCGCGAGAATGACTGCTATGACCGGTAACATAGCGACCAGTTTAGCCATTTTATGGGTGTAACTTAGCGAGTTCAGTGCTAATCAGTCGGGCGTGACAGCTACACTTGCGGCCCGAAGCGACATGAAGGTGATCGTTCGTTGTTAAGTTCGTTCAGTAAAGCGACATTTTGACTAAGTGAAATGTATACCTTAATTATCTTGGACGAAGTTGTCTGAGTATCCGATTCTGTTGTAGGCGCAGGTGCCTGTCCTGATTTCATTTTTCCTGACCACTGCACGTCCTCCTCTCTGCACGTCCACTGTGCCTCGCCAATAAGAAAACTTCTTGTTCTGACGCGTTCGTTTCAGTTTAGCTGTTTAATGGGAAGATAGACAGACAAGGTAATGTTCGCTGTTCACGTCACTGTGTTATTTGTACGTGTATCGCGCGTCACTCTACTCTGTCATCCCGCGGCACATTTATTGCGGCTTCAAGTTATGGCTTCTGTTCCACGCACAGGTCACTGTTCTCATCACTTAAGTATTCGCAGACAGCGTGGAGAAGCTCGAACTGTAACCAGATGTTTCAGCAGACATCAGAGAGTTTTAGTTTTGCGGGCTTTGCGTAATTGCGTGCATAGCGGAATAGCGGGTCCAGAGTGCGCATGCGCAGAACACTAACGGGGAAATAGCGTTAGCGTACGCACGCAACTTTCAGAATTTAGCGTTGCGGCTTTTGCGCCCTTAGCGTGGAAACATGGCGGCGTCCTTTCAAGCGAGAGCCGCCCGCTTCAGCCGATTCAGCAGCTCTTGCGATTCCGGTCGGCATGTTTACCGGCAACTACTGGTGTTGTTGGTTTTCGCTATGACTTACCTTGCTTCGACAATAAAGTTTAAGCTGCAATTCAGCCCAGTTTTTGAGATACGCTCTCGATTCTGGAGCGCGCAAGCCTAATGGAAACTCAAGCTGCACTGCTACCGTCTGCAACGGCCCGAAACGCAGCAGAAACCTAGCAAACACGTCTGGAACGAGACAAAAATAAATTTGGAGGTTTTTCGCGATGTTTTATGGACTTAAATTATGTAAAAAGAGTTTATATTAAATTTACATAAGTTTTTTGAACATTAGACGTCATGTGATGGCAAATATTCTTGCTCCAACGGCTTGTAGTTAACATTGCCTTTACTAGATGGCGCCACTGTTTTACGTTTTTATTTCATTTTATTGTAATTTCGGGGTCATTTTGCAGACGAAAATGAACACTGCACTAATAATTCGTATAAAAAACTCGGAAATATTATAATTTGGCAAGTTAGCGGCCGTGTCGACCATTTTAGAAGGACCATTCGCATCCATGTCAAGCAGATGGCGTTTAACGTTTTCAAAACGCTACACTAAAACTGTCTGTGGGGATAAGTTGCTTGCGGCACGCTAACGTAATTTCCCTTAGGTCCGCTATCACGCTAACGCTATACTAAAACTCTCTATTGTGCGGTGCACGAAACTTTTTACATTCATGTCAACACTGAGGGCAAAGCTCGCTGCATGTGACGGAGAAAAATCAGCCTCTGTTCATTCTGTAACGAGGGGTCAGGTGTATCCATAAGCTGTAGCGATGAGAAGGAAGTCTAAAGCGGACCCTAACATCCCTCACCGAGTTTGAGTTAAGTGTGTGACGACTGAAGATTTCAATCGAGGTTAAAAGGGAGCCTTGTTATTCGTGCACAGGAGACGCGCGTTTATTGCGCTGTTCAGTCGATATGTGCACTCCCGTATCGTTAGCAGGCCGTGCGTTATGTCGCAGGGATACATCCTGGATCAGTTTGGAACGTCGTGTAACGAACAATAGCCCACACCAGGGAATCCAAATCACGACCTATATTGGAGCAGATCGGCAGTCTGATGCCGGTATGGTGCCTGGCACGGGCTCTTCAATTGCCGAGTGCAAGTCGACATGCGTCGTTCACGTGAACCCGCAGCAGGCGCCTCACCGAAACCAGCTTTCGGCCTGAGTTCTCCTTTTTACTTGATAAACTGCGGCGCGGGTCTCCGTAGACCGTGTTTATCTCGGTGTCTCCTGCAGATGGACTGAGGAGCGGATGAGCAAGTCGTCGCGTGATTGTTCTGTCTCTCTCTCCTGTCCGGCTATCGCTCCGCTCTGCAATTCTTCCGGTTAACGATAAAGCTAGAGACTCTGAATGGAGAGATTCTAATCTGGATGTATTGGACACCGGGGTAGTCCCAAAGAGTCTCTGAGACCGGCCTTGATAAACTTAGTCCCAATCGCGAAGCTTGAATTAGAAGGCACTGATTTCGAAGAAGTGGTTGAGGTCGTCTTACTTCATTGTGGCGCAACGCATTCATATACGCGAACGGCCGCGTACAGACTGTGCAGAATCGCAGTGCCGCATCGCTCGGAGATGTTCGCTGTACGCTCACCACCGCACGTAAGTGGTACGGCTGCGCGAAGCTCGGCTATTGCGCGCGCGTGCATGGAGAAGCTCAACGCGCGGAGCACCCTGACTTCAGTGGACTACGAGTGTGTAGTCGGGCTAGTTGGTACTCTCTGCAAGATTGGGTTGGGACACATGTCAGGATCCGTGAACTGCCGCATCCTCGGCCCGCAAAGGACCTAATACTTGAAAGGATGTATGTGCAGTAGGCGATGATTCGGAGGTCAAGAAAGTTGACTCCTCTGCGATCAGGCAGCCATTTCAGTTGTTTTCTATCTTGTAGGGTCAAGCCGAAAAGCTCGTTAAGCGTTGTGCTGTTTGCATGTTGTTCCTGGTTATTCTTGCACGAATTGGGAAAAAGGTTAGGCTATGCTGCTCGTGTTTTTCGTCTCAAAACATGTGGCTCAAACGTGTACGTGTTCATTATATCATGAGATAGTAGTGTAACAGGAAGTTTGTGAGTGTGCAATGTCGCGCCGGCAGTGTCGTCGTGTTACACCGATGCCTTCGCCACCCTATAGCTGTTTTCCACGCTTGTCGGGGTCGCTTGCGTAAAATCGCGAGGTACGATTTCCGTAGGCGTCCGCATTGAAAAGAACGCGCTCAGTGAGATTCGGTATCCTACAAATGTATGCTGTCACACTCGTACGGTGTGGCATGAGCGTCACTGCACTCAGCGACAGCACTGTGCAAAATACGCATGACCTTTGTCCGGTTGCAGTAACGAAGTGTGTGCCTCGGTTATCTTAGAACATAGATTGATTGGCCCCGATGACGGTCATCAACGCAGAAGTTCGCATTCAAAACGTGTCTCGTGGTAGCCGTCTTAATAAGTTGTGTGAGGACATTTAAAAGCGCTACTTTCTTCCATTGGCCCCGATGACGGTCATCAACGCAGAAGTTCGCATTCAAAACGTGTCTCGTGGTAGCCGTCTTAATAAGTTGTGTGAGGACATTTAAAAGCGCTACTTTCTTCCCTTCGGCTCACAGAATTACCGGCCTCCGTGCTTTCTGCTTCTGAGCAGGTGAGGGTTCGTATCCCGGCCGTGGGCGTGTTTCGATGGAGGTTAAATGCAACTACGTTGTGCCTCACTGCACGGGTATAACTTGAGTGCATCACTACCGTCAGATCTTGGCCTTCAAAAGTGGTTCCGTCCACAAACGCAGTCGCTAAAAGTCCTGTAGCCATTTATGACGTAGATCCATGCATTCATTTACAGGTCGTCATGAACAGAGCGATGGAACGCGTTCTCGTGTAGTTGATAAAACATGTTATGTTGTGTGGCTAAGAGTTGGCAGTCTTAGTGAGTAGGTCCTGTTTTGCGTTGTCACAAAATGCCAACCATTGCCCCAGTCGCCGGACCATGCAGCAGTGGGGTTTTGTGCGCCCGAGTCATGCATGTTGCAGCGTTTCGAATCCTGACCCACGGAAACGTATGTTCTACGGAGGGCTTACGCGTCTCAAGGGGTAACGCGTGTATTGCAAAAGGAGAAAATGTTACTGCGGTCTTGGTTGCTTTTCCCACTGCAGTATTAAAACCACTTCTATGCTACATAATTAACATGTACGCACCGGCTTTTTGCTCTCCCTGGTAACGCGTGCCGTGCCTGCATGCGGTACCTGCGACACTAGGCGCTTACTGTGCTTGCATATCACGGAATAAGAAGTGCATGTCAAGAATATGCTATCTTCGGAATAAGAAAGCGTATGTTAGCGACAGCGACAATACGAGTTACGACGAGCGTTCTGAGAGTAATGCCTGCTGTTCATTTCCTTGGAAACTTTAGGAGATGCAAACGGCCTGAGAGCGCGTCTTCATATCGCGCGTGAACAGCTGTAGCACTCAATTTTTAGGCCTATATTTGCCTGTGTATTTTCCCCAACGATGACTTAAGAGCCTCCGTGCCGCGCCGGTAAAAAGTCTGCACCAACTTTGAGGGCCCACTGTAGCGGGCCATAGTGGTCTGGCCGAAGACCACGACACGCAACACGTCTGCGAAGCGCGGGCAGGTGGGATTCTGTGGCTTCGCGACCGAATGCCGGCGGCCCCGTTCCGCCGATTCACACGACGGTCCGTTCGCCCGCGGCCCGCTCACTACGTGTTCAAGCGTCACCACATTGAGAGGCGCGCTGTCGGCCCGCGGCCTGGTCAGCGCGCCTCTCAGTGTGCTGACATGAACACGTGATGCGCGGGCCGCGGGCGAACGGACCGTCGTGTGAATCGGTTTTAGCAGGTCCTGTCAAATGTATTGTGGAGACTGCGCATTTACTTTTTGTCTGGGATTATTCTCCGCAAATTTATTGCTCGGGGTATGGCTGATAAGCTAGTTTGCTCACAACGCGAGAACGGTGGCATACAGGGATTTGTGCCGCCTCGCCGACAGAAAAATTTACCCGACGCCAACTTCATTGTGGCGAAGACGAAGTCGCAACGTGTCATATTCGGATGAGGCGTAACATCCCAGTCGAAATTGGCGATGTGCAGCGCGGCCTTCTGTTTGTTCTCGATTGAAATGGCGCTCAGATTGCCATCAGAAAAGACACACATATGCGTCTGACCGCGTATGTGATGTCATCTGAGCGCCGTTCCAAATGGGGACATGCACCACTTTAACCAAAGTCTGCCTTTTTGATATGTCTTCGGATTTGTTTGGGTCGTGATGCTGCCGTGTTGCGAGGTAAACATTTCTCCCTGTCTCTTGCCTGACTTCGGAAAATAGTGATTTTAGTGTTGTCGTTCTTATTCGACAGGCTTAAAGAAATCCATAAGGTGTGCCCCGTTTTGTTTCCCGAAAGACTGTGGTCATCAGTTTAGCTGTTGAAGGCTACGTGCGAACTTTTTTTTCGCCGGTGGCGAAGGAACGTGTCGCCGCTGTATGGACTGCCGTTCTGACTCGGGTTCGTAGTGCCGTGCCCACGTCGTCGCCGGTGGTGGTAATATCGAGGAGGCTGCTACGTTTTAGCGTCTCGTTGGTCTAGAATGTACCGGTAAGTTTGCACAAGATGTTCCTTGTGCTATCATTCAGGGACTCACTCAGCGCAAACTCTGCGATACGGCAGCGCTGACTACATTGTTCTAAATACATTTAAGCCGATATACAGCTGCGTATAGTTATTTTGTCGCAGTTCGCCGATTCGTGCGGATGATCTGATCGAGCAGTTTCGTCATTTTGCGCGGAGAAGGTCGTGCAGAGCCATTCTGAACGCGGTTTCCCTTTTTCATCTCTGTCGTCAGCCGTAAGGGCTCTACAAGCGTCGATGCATATGCCGTACTCACACACAACTCAGTAGCGCGCCTAAGCGTCTTAGGCACGTCAGTATCAAGTTGCTTGTTGGTAATTCTTGACGCAACGGCGCACAAAACAGCACAACGTCACGAGCGCTGACACAGCGCTCGTGACGTTAGCGCTCGTGTCGTCGTCTGCCTCTATGTAGTGCACTGCCCTACATCCGAGGTACCTATAGCGCGCCTGCCTGCGTGTTTCATGGTTTAAACTGGCTATGCTGTAAACATCCGCACATCTTGGGCTGACATGATGAAATATGAGTCTTAATTTCGGAGCGACCCTCGTAGCAAAGCGCCAACATCGCGGCATGACGTTCCGTATACGGCAGTTGCGTTTGCGGGCGTACGTGTCCAAGCTGCACGATTTCTTCCGCTTGCAACCTAACGGATCGCCTTCAACTATGCCTCCCTCGAAGCAGTATACGTGCTATGCTATAAATAGTCTCTTATATAACTGTTGTGTCCCCATATTGCTTTTGTGTGTGTGCGCCCCCTCCTAACGACCACTCGATCCTCCTCCTAACGACCACTCAATCCTCCTCCTAACGACCACTCAATCCTCCTCCTAACGACCACTCGCATCCTCCTCCTAACGACCGCTTGCCCCTCGTCGCACGCTGTCGCCGGATGCCCCCCCCCCCACGGTGCGCCCCCGCACCCTCCTCCTGTTCTGGGAAGCCACTCCCTGCCGTGGACGCTTCTCCACTCCCTCCTTTCTTCGGGCGGCCAGTTCGGCTCCTGCCTCGGTCGACGCTGGTCGCACCCTCTTCAGCTTTAAATAAACGAAGTCTAAAAGTACCGTGTGCGTCTTTCGCTGCATTCAACACAGCGACCGGACACGACAGTGGCGACGAGAAAGTGGATTCGACCCGCGCTACGCAACGCTATTGACAAGCCATGGCTACGCGAGGGTTTCCCAATCAGATACCAGAATTCAACGGCTCATCGTGGTCATCGTGGGTTGGACGCCTTCAGTTCTACTTTGAAGCTAACAACATCACAGACCCAGCCTTGAAGAGGGCCAACCTGCTGACGCTGTGCGGGGAGCAGACCTACGATACTGTCTGCGCCCTTATTCAGCCAAGCACACCAGCGGCAGTGTCTTACGACGACATCGTAAAAGCGCTGCAAAACCACTACGACCCAAGGCCATCCGAGGTCTACAGCCGGGCTCGCTTCCAACGACGAGATCAACTGGGAGGAGAAACTGTGAGCGCCTACGTAGCCGCGCTCGAGAAACTCGCTGCCGACTGCAATTTTGGAACGCTGTCGACAACAGCTACCGGGCAGGAGGGAGACGCAGCTTCTTCTGCTAACACCACCATGCTTCCCTTGGACGTGATGTTACGCGACAGATTTGTGTGCGGACTGAGTGACGAGTCACTGCAGCAGCGCCTGTTCGCTGAGAAGGACCTCACATTCAGCAAAGCTTACGACATCGCCGTTCGAGCGGAGAGCGCCGGTCACCAGCAGAGAGGGATTCGCCGGAACACCGAGCCGGTACACCAGACAAGCAACCAGGTGCGCAAGCCTTCTGTTGTTGTAAAATCGGTCAAAAAGGCACAACGCTGCTGGCGGTGTGACGACCAACACAACCCCCAGGGATGTCGATTCCAGTCAGCCACGTGTAATTTTTGCCACAAGCGAGGGCATATCGAAAGAGCATGCATTACGAAACGGAGACTTGCCAAGATAAAGTCACCTTCCCAGCCTAATCACAGCGTCAACGCCTCAGAGAATACGCCGCTATCTGATCTCCATGGAACAACATCAGCAACACCATCTGTGTTGTACGACCTGAACACCATGAGTCTCGGCACGCGACCGAAGATTTTTACAGAAGTAAGCGTACATCACCAGCTGATTAAGTTCGAGGTGGACTCCGGCGCAGCCTGTACTCTGATCAGTGAGGACACGTTCCGAACTTCATGGCCATCTGACGCACCAGCCCTGCAACAAGACGACACGCACCTGCGAACGTGGTCAGCACAGAATCTGCCACTATTGGGCTCTGCCAACGTGCAGGTTAACTACAACGGCCAGACCCATACGCTACCTCTGCTTGTTGTGAAGGGCACAGGATCAAGCCTTCTAGGGAGAAATTGGTTTTCTCCACTAGGCGTGATGATATGCGGCATACACCAGACGCCGAGCCAGAACATGGTTGAGCAACTGCAAGAGAAATACGAAAGAGTATTCTCGGAAGAGATTCCAGGAAACGAAGGGCCCCCGGTCACACTGGAGTTGTTGGACAACGCGCAACCCAAATTTCTGAAGGCCAGGCCGGTGCCGTTTGCTCTCCGAGATTCAGTTGAAAAAGAGTTGGACAAACTGGAGCAGCAAGGTGTCATCGAGCCGACGCAGCATTCCATCAAACTCTCAGCGTACGACTACGCTCTGGTCTACCGCAATGGGAGTAAACATCAAAACGCCGATGCGCTAAGCCGTCTGCCACTAGACGCAACTGTTGACGAACCATTTCCACCAGGAGACGTTCTGATGTTCGAAGCACTGCCAGAACCTCCGCTTACAGCAGGCACAGTTGCAGCATCTACGCAGAAGTGCGCAGCTCTCCGGCTAGTTTACACAGCTGTTCAACAAGGCAACGTGCATAAACTCAAAGGGGACAACTTCGACGCTTACCGCAGGCGAGCTACAGAGTTGAGCACCCATCGCGGCTGCATCATATTTGGGTCCCGAGTTGTGATGCCGAGAGAACTACGCGCACAAGCTATGTCTCTCATCCACGCCGGACATCGGGGCATCGTTGCAATGAAAAAGTGTGCCAGAAGCTACATGTGGTGGCCTGGCATTGACAACGACATCGAAACAGTGGTGCGAGAATGCAAGCCTTGCCAGAGCAGCCGGAGCGCCCCGCCGAAAGCTCCTGTCCCAGAATGGGAAAAGCCAGACACACCATGGCACACACTGCACATTGATTTTGCAGGACCAATTGAGGGCTGCACTTTCCTTGTGGTCGTAGATGCCTACACAAAGTGGCTTGAGATAAGGCAAATGGGACAGACGACTTCGGCAGCAGTCATTGACAACCTCCGATCACTATTTGCAACGTTCGGCCTGCCGCGCAAGGTAGTGTCGGACAACGGAACACCGTTTGTGTCTGCGGAGATCCTCAAGTTTTATCGCGACAACGGGATCTCATCAGTTACATCGGCCCCCTACCACCCAGTGACAAACGGACAAGCCGAGCGCTACGTAGCCGAGCTAAAACGCGCCCTTGAAAGAGATCAGACAGGCTCGCTGCAGCGCCGCCTTGCGCGCTTTCTCTTCAAGCAGCACACGACGGTTCAGAGCACAACAGGCGAGACCCCCTCGAAAATGATGTTCGAGCGTGAAATGCGAACCCAGCTCACAGCCATCCTCCCCGAGCCAAAGGCAGAGACGTTCCGGGAAGAAAAAGCAATTCCGCGCTGCGGCACGCTTAATGAGGGGCAGCGCGTCCTCGCCCGACAGTTTCTGAAAAAGCCACGCTGGGAGGAAGCTACAATTGTCAGACGCATAGGCCTGCGCTCTTGGCTCGTCAACATACATGGCACAGTAGCACGCCGACATCTCAACCAGCTGCGTAGATTTACGACGCCGTCTGAGAGCTGTCCGCCAGCGGAGAGAACACGTGCACCATCTTCCCACATAGCCTGGCACCTCTTCTCGGAAAAAGAGACTTCGCCCAGGACAGACCTAGGAGACACAGCGAACAACAGCCAGCCTACAAGTCTTTCTCCCCCGAGCGCACAAAGCCAGCGCGCCTCCACGCGTGAGCGCCGACCCCCTGCACGATACCAGGCAACTTTCTAAGGGGGAAGGAAGTGTTGTGTCCCCATATTGCTTTTGTGTGTGTGCGCCCCCTCCTAACGACCACTCGATCCTCCTCCTAACGACCACTCAATCCTCCTCCTAACGACCACTCAATCCTCCTCCTAACGACCACTCGCATCCTCCTCCTAACGACCGCTTGCCCCTCGTCGCACGCTGTCGCCGGATGCCCCCCCCACGGTGCGCCCCCGCACCCTCCTCCTGTTCTGGGAAGCCACTCCCTGCCGTGGACGCTTCTCCACTCCCTCCTTTCTTCGGGCGGCCAGTTCGGCTCCTGCCTCGGTCGACGCTGGTCGCACCCTCTTCAGCTTTAAATAAACGAAGTCTAAAAGTACCGTGTGCGTCTTTCGCTGCATTCAACACAGCGACCGGACACGACAATAACTGTCTTGTGGCGGTTGTTTAGGCGCAGTCTGCAGTTCCGTGCTTCTCGTTCGCGTCGTCGTCTTTCTGTGCTTGTGCCTTCCCAAACATGCCACGCGCTGCGCGCCTGCGCTACGGGCAGAAAGGGACGGAATAATTTTCCGCAGCTTGGTCCCCGTGCACAACGCTCGCTTTGTTTGGCGTGTCAGTCTCGGGGGCTTTCGTTCTGAGCCGAACGCGTTCATGGAGGCGTGGAGTATGCCTGGGCTGTTGCTGTCTTGCGTATTCTTTTCGCATCCACCCTGTATTGTGTACCCCTCAATCATTAGCGCCTCCTTCTGGGATAGCCCGGCGTGGAATGATATGTAGTTTGTTCCTCCGTGCTCCAGAAACTCCATACTGCGCCTAAAATTTTCCCATAAGCTTCCATGGATGCGACTCCGGGTCCATGTTTTTCCATTCTCCTCCTGCTGCATTTCCGTTATTTTTTCTTTCCATTTCCGTTGTTTTTTTCTCTTTGATGGCAGACTGAAACCGAATGCGGCACACAGGCCATAAGAGTTAGCGTGCGGGGGCGCTTTTGCGTTACACGGGCTGATGCTGAAAATACCGTGGTAATGACTAGCTGTGGAAATTACTAACAGTTGATCGTAAATGTAAAAACGGCGCCCAGAACAGCGTGTCTTTTTTTTTTTTTTTTAAAGAGCGCGATTGCTTTTAACTTACTCGCCGCGCACAGCTATAGGTTACGCTTAGGTTGGTTGAGGCATTTCAGATCGAAAAAAGCGTCGACGGGTGTGTGATCCAGCCTGCCCTGTCATTTCATTAGAAAGGGCTCGCTTCTACTGGTGGCCACTAGTTATTTGTATGGCGTGGTTATTCGTTTGAAAGCTGTTGTCATTCATGGCTTCTGTGTATACATTCTTGAGTTATAGGTTTATGGGGGTTTAACGTCCCAAAGCGACTCAGGCTGCGGGACGCCGTAGTGACGGGCTCCGGAAATTTCGACCACCTGGGGTTATTTAACGTGCACTGACATCGCACAGTACACGGGCCTCTAGAATTTCGCCTCGATCGAAATTCGACCGCCGCGGCCGGGATCGTACCCATGTCTTTTGGGTCAGCAGCCGAGTGCCATAACCGCTGAGCCACCACGGCGGCATACATTATTGAGTTCAGTTATAGCCGCGTGCCAGGTTTTCAGCGATCATTCTGATTTTCTCGCTGTTTTTATCTGCTATAATGAACATACCGATTTGCGAAAGTTTAGAAGCGCTCATTAAAACACCTTAGTCAGTTTTCTGCTTCGACGTGTGCTACAGTAATGCAGTGTCGGTATAATGTGCGATATTATACGCTCGCTGCATGGGCGTCCGGAGGGGGGGGCAAGGGGGGGCGGCTGCACCCCCCTGGAAAATCACTCACTCGAACCGTGAGTGATGGCCGCACGTCAGGGGCGGCGGTGCGCTCAGCCAAAAGAGTAAAAGCGGCCCTGCTTCCACGCTTTGGGTCACATCTGCAAAGTGCCGCGTCCGGGGACGCGTCGTTGCAGACATACAGCGGCACCGGCGAGCATGTGTTTCGAGCCGTCTTGAGATGTGTGCCTGTTTCTTTGATCTCTAGAGAGATAGCGACACGGAGGCAGACAGTGCACACCCCGGCCACCGATGAATTCTTCAGGAGGGAGGGACAAATCAGCCGTGTCCATCCCCGCTTTGTCGGACTGCTCAGGGGCAAGCGGGCGATGAGTTGGCGCCGCCGCCGCTCGCTGTCTCCTCCGATCCACGGGAGAGCGCAGTTCGGTACAAGCGCCGCTTTCAGAATTTTCGGCAAAGGGGATTAGCTGCTTTTGTTCACGGCGACGCAGTCTCCAGAGGCGCCCCCACACCAGCGTTCCTTGCGTCTTCTCCGGAAACCAGCGCCTTTGGTCAAGGCAGCCCGATGGCGCCTGCCTGGCTCGCCTGTCACCTCTGGCTGGGCCTCAAATACCAACAGCGCCCATGTACTGTCCGATGTCAGTGCATGGTAAAGAGACCGTCCGTCCCTCATAGCCTGAGTCGTTTTGGGGCTCTGAACCTCATAAAAACACACAAAACAAATTTTCCGACCGGAGTGGCGAGTGTCCCTTCCCCTCTGAAGTCGCGCGGCGTTCCTTGCGTGTGCTGTAATGATCGGAGGCCCAGCCAGCGGAGAACGGCGAGACAGTCAGGCGTCATCAGGTATGCGGCCAAAAGCGCTGCTGTTTCTCGGAGAAGACGCAAGGAAAAGCTGGCCTGGAGGCGGCTTCTGGCTCGGCGTTTGCGGGGACAAAGGCTCTAATCCCCTTCGCCGGCGATGCTGAATGCGGCTCTGGTGCCGGACTGCGTTCCTGGGGACTGGCAGCGGAAACAGGCGAGCCAGACCGGCGTCATCAGGCTACTGCGACGGAAAGCGCTGCTGTCCGGGGGAGACAAAAGAGACACTGCGTGGGGCAGCTACTGGCGACGGCGTCGGCGTACACAAAGACGTCTAATCCCTTCGCCGGGAAGGCTGAGCGCGGTGCTTCTCCCGGACTGCCCGTGGACTGACCGACGAGACCCAGTGGCGACGACGGCGGGGCGGCGGCGCCGCTAACTCATTACCCGCGTGCGCCCTGGGCAGCAGACAAAGCCGAGGGGCGACACGGCTGATTTGTCCCTTCCACCGAACTGAAGAGGTCACCGGTGTGAGCGGTCAGCGCTCGCGTCCCCATCGATCAGGATCGTCACTCAGCAGCAAACGACCTTTGGGCCTGGGAAAACAGTTCGCGACTCAGAGACGCCAAGTTCCTCCTTGCCCGTGTATGTGTGTGTCTGTGCGGTGTGCGCCGTCACGTGGGGAGGGCGGAGCCAAAGAAGACGCTAGCAGCCCATTGGACGCTCAACCCGAGATCAGATTCCCTACCTGGGTACCTGGGGAATCTGAACTGCATTTAAGCAGCAATCTGTGGGGTGCCAGATCATCCTCCCTCATTTTCTGACTTTGGTCTCCGTGCTACTGTACAAAATGTAAAATAAACCTTCCAGCTTTGCTATTCCTCCCGAAGGCTTCCCTCCGTAGTCTGGCTGCTTCGTCCTAATGCGGTGAAGACCCTGGTCCCGATCTCCGAGCACAACAGTGCGCGCCTCTTTGTTTGTGCTTCGGTGTTTTTAGTGGCCGGTTGTCAACGAAGCTGAGAACAACCAAGACAGCGGACGAGAAAACGACGAGCGGCGAGTAGTGTGTGTGCAAATACTCGACTGTGCGGTTGCGCGAGCAAGATGGAGCGAGGTGTATGAAGCTGCGAGCGTGCATTTATCTTGTAAATAAGTTTTCGCTGCATACATAGTCATTTTTTGTTTTCAACGTACGCATTCAACCGTTTTTCCAATCAATGTGTATATATTTTTAACACTACCAACCCCGAGGAACTCCATAGCCAGCTTTGTCTCGCGCGGTCCCGAATGATGGATATTCGACGCTTCTTCAAGCGTCAGCGGTTGTCTGACGAAGCATTATCCAAATGCGCCCCTGCAGATTCTGGTGTGACATGTGACAACGGTGTAGCATTTGAACAGAGTGATGCAAGCTTTTATCACCGGACAGTAGCTGATGTCGTCGACTCCATGGAAGGGACTCTGTCAACAGTGAGTTCAGGTGATGCAGCAGGCCGAGATGATTCCATTTCTCCTTTCTTGGGATTCAAGTCCGGATTTGACCAGAGCGATGCAACCTTTCATCACCGGACAGTAGCCGGCGTCGTCGTCTCCATGGAAGGAACTCCACCAGCGAGCTCCGGTCACGCAGTAAGCCGAAACGATTCCCTTTCTCCTTGCTTGGGATCGAAGTCCGGAGACAACATCAGGAAAACAAATAACTTGCCTCAAGAATATGACTTAGGAGAGTTTCTAGGCAAAGCTAAACTCACTGGCATACCGGACTTTTTGAAGTTACGTCTTCTTACTAAGCCATGGTCGCCAAATGTCACATATGATTTTAAAAAGGATGTAACACCTGGAAAGAGGCCTTTTCGACATCAGTGGCTGGGAGATTACGCCCCCTGGCTTGCGTACTCAGCGACAGCGAAAGGCGCCTTTTGTCGTTTTTGCGTCATTTTTCCTCCGCGTGTTCACCGGGGTACTCAAGGTAGTTTTATCGTGCGCGCTTTCAGTAACTACACAAAAATGCACGAGGCGTGCAGGGATCACGTAAAATCCCAATGGCACCATGAGGCAATGACGGCCTCACAGAACTTTATGGATGTGATGAAAGGCAAGCAGCTACCCGTTGTACAGCAGCTGAACAGAGCACTGCACGCGCAAGTTGAAAGGAACCGTGAGAAACTATTTCCAATAGTTTCCACCATTGTCTTTTGCGCGACGCATGACTTGCCGATTCGCGGCAAGCAGTCCGATAGTGGAGTCTTCAATGATCTGCTTGACTTTCGTGTAGAAGCTGGAGATACTCTACTTCAGGAGCACTTCGCTTCTTCTGCTGGCAATGCCAAGTACACTTCTGTCCGCGTCCAGAACGAGATCATCACAATCTGTGGCGACATCCTGAGAGAGCAGATAGTTACCGAAACTAACAAAGCGTTTGCTTTTTCCGTTCTTGCTGACGAAACTGCAGATATTTCAGGAAAAAGAGCAGATGTCTATAGGCGTTCGCTTTATTGACAAGGCGGAAGTCGAAGTGTGCGTTCGAGAGCAGTTTTTGGGATTTGTAGAGCTGGAGCAATTAAACTCCGCTTGCATCGCCGCGGCAATCTTGAAGCTTTTGACGAATGTCCGACTGATTCTTTCGAACCTCGTTGGACAGGGGTACGATGGATGCTCTACAATGGCTGGAAAAGAAGCTGGAGTGAACAAAATTATACAAAAACAGTTCCCGAAGGCACTATTTTTCCGCTGTGCAAGTCACAAACTAAATCTCGTCATCAACGATTTGAACGACGTCTCTGAAATTCGAAACACAATTGGGATAATCAAACAAACCATAAACTTCTTCCGCGAGAGCGTGCTCCGGAGAAAATTGGTGCCCAACATTCCGATGCTGTGTGAGACAAGATGGTCTGCAAAGTACAAGTCTATTAGGATCTTCTCTCAGCATTACGTGGCCATAGTCGAAGCACTCGAGCAGCTCGCGTCCACGGAATCATGCTCGAACGCTGCAACTAGACAACGAGCTCACATCCTCTACTGCGCAACAACAAGCTCATCTTTCATCGTCTGCTTGCATATTGTAGCGAAGTACAGCGCTCGGCTCGAACCAGCTACGAACATTCTGCAAGGTGTATCCATGGACTTCCATTCTGTGCATGGCCACATCACTGAGCTACAACGTATTTTTCGCGGCCACCGGACAAACGCTGTAGAGGAGTTCTCTAACATCATGAATGCAGCAAGGGAGGCAGCCAATCACTTAAATGTGGTGATATCTGTACCAAGACAAGTCTCTCGTCAGGCCCACCGAGACAACTACGGGATTCAGTCGCCAGAGGAATACTACCGTGTGGCAATATATGTGCCGTACTTGGACTCCCTCACTGCTTCTTTAGCTCGGCGCTTTTCTGAAAGCAATGAGAGGAGCTTCAAACTTCTCCAGCTGCATCCATCAAAAATGAAGCACTTGAGCCGTGTTGAGTTCGCTGTTCTCGCCGAAGAACTCCAGTGCTTTTACGGCATCGACAACTTCAAGGAAGAGGCCATCTCTTGGTACGAGATGTGGTGCAACAAAACTGGGGACCCATCAGAAATAACTTACTGCGAGCTTCTACATCAGGCCAAGACATTCTTCCCTGGTGTTGCAAAAGCCATTGAGGTGGCTCTGGCTTTGCCAGTTACTACCTGTACGGTCGAACGCTCCTTCAGTACAATGAGGAGAGTGAAAACGTGGCTACGCTCAACGATGACAAACGACAGACTGGACGGCCTTTGTATGATGAGTGTGCACCGAGAGCGTGTAATGAAGCACAGAAATGAATTTATCACCAGTGTCATCACGCAATTCGCCCAGAAAAATCCGAGGCGTCTACAGTTTCTGTTCAAGGAAGACTGACTGAGTGACTGTCGTTGCGTGTTTGTGAACATATTGTGCTGTGTGCTGGTCATCAATCCGGGTGTGTCGAGAACCCGTATGCAGCAAGACTGAGCACTCTTCTTCACGAAGTGATAGTATCTTTTTGCATTTTTATTAATTTTAATTGTTTCTTCGTTGATAAACTCCAATGTATCTCTCCTAGCCTCGCTTTAATTTGCTGTTTGTAATTTTTCTTTCATGCGTGTATTTTACTTATTTATTTTATTTGTATATAAATAAATAAATTTACTCCGCAAATAGTGCCTTTTTGCTACGAACATACCCCCCCCCTCCGGCGCCAACAACCAATGGGGCCCCCCCCTGCAAAAAATTCTGCGGACGCCCTTGGCTCGCTGTCTCGGGTTTCTTGTCCTTCCTTTTCTTTTTGTCACGGGCAAGATCGCTGAAGCTGAATTATTTCACTTCGCGTGCACTGCAGCCGCGCGGCTCGATCCTCAGTGCCGACGGTAGCCACCGGTTTAACAATACGTACGAGTTTTTTTCCTGGCCCAGTGCTCTTCTTCTATTGGGTGAATGCTTGAGAAAATGAGCCTTCGGCCTCACCTCGTGCGGACCGAAATACGCTATCCGCGGGGCTGTTTGGCCGATCAGCCTTTGTTCCATTAAATTAAATCATGATCGTCGTCATCGTATTTCACTGCGCTTTTAGACGCCATGGAGTGATTGCACATGACTTTTGCGCGGCTCCGTGTTCGCACTGTAGGGCGCATTGCGGCTCAGTCTTTCGCGTGATTCATCCGGATGCCGTTTCTTTTCATTTTGTCTGGCGTCCCGTACAGCTTCAGGGGAGAGGCGGGGCGGTTTCCGTCGTGAGGCGTTTTGCGATATATCGAAAAAACAGCTGTTGGTTCAATAACCGTCTCCCTATATGCGGCGCGTACTAAGCGGACGTATAAGCGCAAAAGTCGTCCCATCTTTCGGACACGCCCACGACCCCATTACCTGGAAATTGCTCCTGCGGCATAGTTTCTGTGATCCAGGATAATGTGGATAGCATGCTTGGCGCTTGCAGTAATGCCGCGCATTATTCTACGCAGTCGTCGAAGCCGGCTGCTGCGGCCTTCCCGTGTTCTGTCTGGGGCCTTCAGGGACCCCGCGCTATAGGGTTTCGATTGAGGCCTTCTCTTTCCCTGCGTTGGTGGTTTGCCGGAGGTTGCAGGAGCATCCGCGGTGCTTGTGCAGCGCTCGACAACGCACCTACCACGCGGCGTCATTTTTTGTTTTTGTTTTAACGATATTCATTTTCTTTTGTGTGAGGAGCCAGTTTTAGTGACATGTTAATTTTTTTTTTCGTTTTTGGACGCATTTAAAGGCGTAATTTCGCACGAAAGACGGCCGCACTCGGGGACAACTTTCTGTGGCGCAGCAGTGAGGCGAGGATCGAATCGCAAGTTTCATTACACGTCAGAACTCATTGACACAAAATATCCCACCCCTCTTTCGCCCTCTAAACGAGGGCGATCGCGCAAGCCGCCTCTCGCAATTATTGGGTTAGGGGAGAAAGCAGCTGTCAATGTATGCGTCGACGGTGTGTACGACCGAAGCTTCGGTGTTCGGTAAACAAACACTAGCGCAGCAGCACACGAAAGACAGCCACGCCGCTTCGGTATAGTGAACTGGAATGTTCTAGTACACTGTAGCTTTGGTGTTCGGTTTAAGGGGGGGGGGGGGTGAAGGAAACAACTCTCATTAGATACTTTCAGTATAGCGCGTACCGCTACCGCTTACTGTGTACCGCGAGCCGCCACGTTCCCGTCAACAGAAGTCAACAGCGCTTGCGTCTTGAGCGTCGGGACCAATCAGCGTGTGTGTAGTAGCGGGCCGCGGTAAGCTGTAGCGATACTTGGCGCAGTGTCACGGCACTGGGACAAAGGACGTTTCCAACCCCCTTCCTGTCTGGCCTCTGCTGCAGTGCCACAGAAAGTTGACCGCGAGTGTAGCGCTATTAAAGAATCGAGACTTTTGGCATAGCGCATACCGCTGCTATACTGCTACCGCGCACCGTAGCGGTGCGCGCTAAGCTAAAGGTCTAATGTTGGCACCGTCGTACGGTAAAATACGCTAAATGCGGCACAGTGTGGCCTGGCAACCGCAGCAGCGGTAGCAACAGCTACGCACTGTCCGGCACTGCTAAAACTCAGTTCACGCGGAGTACTCCGGCGCGAAGGGATGCGCTGGGCGACCGCTCCCGGCTGCGCACCCTCTCCCGCGCCGCATTCACACGTGCAGCCGGGAGCCGAGGGGGACATCATTGTTACCATACGACCCACCGGCCAAAAAAAGTAAGAGGGAGGGGGGGGGGGGGGTGCAGCCGCAGACGCCCGCAGAACACGGGCTGCAAACTTGACAGACGCGAAGAAAACGCCGCTCAGCAGAATCTCTTAAAAAAATAAAAATACGGCTGGGGAGGGGACCGTTTGTGCCGATCGAGCAAACAATGCCCGCCTTCGCCGCTGGACGAAACCGGAAGCTGCGTCGCCACGCAGCCTCTGGAAGGCGTGACTTGCGCGCAGTCGCCCTTGCTTAGGGATTCCATTGCTCGTGTGAATACCGTGTAGAGGGTTGCAGGGATGGCTCTGGGGCCTTTTAAAGCGGACCATAAAAGTGGTGTGCGTTCTGTACGCTAAGCCGCATAGAAGGGCTGCTCCAGTGGCCCTCCTCATGAATCGGCACAAAATTTCCGATCGTAAAGCGTGGTTCTGTCGCGTCGACCTCGCGCCCTCTGAGATGTGACGGATGCCAAGCCGCTCCATGTATGACGAACGATTCTGTTTTTCAGCGGCGCACGCACGCTAAGTATACACACGCCCGTCCTCTCAGCGCCCAGATGAGGCGTTGCAGCTGCCGTGCTCGAAATCGGCCGGAGAGTCAAGATCGGCGCGATGGATCATCGCGAGCGCGCGCGTGTGCAAACCCAGCGCTGGCGTCGCGACGCCGCGACTTCGTTGCACTCGTCGGAGCTGATGACGTGCGCGTGTAGCGTTGGGAGCAGCTGTGTACTTTCACATCCTGGTGTACTCCCCTGCACTCCTTTCCGAGCGACTGCCATGCGCTGCTTCGCCCAGTGATCAAGGACCGCGCACTATTCCTCTGCACACCCTTGAAAGAGGAACCGACGCGCTCTTCCGGTCGCGGCCTCAAGCGTGCGCTCGCACACAGCGTTGTCCTTCAGTTAGTTGCTTTTTAGTGCCAGCGCCTTTCGTCCGCGCGCACTGAGGGCAGACACGATGGTGAGCTCGGTGTAAGCGCGTTTCATCAGGCTGCTGGGACTGTTAAGTCATTCGCGCTCCTGGCACTTTCGTGCGCCTCGAGTTTTGGCTTGCAATGCTGAAGGCTTGCAACGCTGAAACCAGTATTCTGTCTTCGCATTGTGTTCGAATCGCTTGTTTCTCGCAGCAGCCGTTGCTGGCACTCTAGCGGGCGGTGCGTTCGATCACTGAGCGAGAGCAGTGTCGTATCCCAGCGTTGTTCGCGAGCGGACAGCTTCCGCGGTGGTGCTTCGTGCGCAAGCCCGGAACAATGAAAGGCTCTCCCAGATGCGTACGGGGGCGCAGGGCAAGCGGAGAGCGGCGCATTTTGCGTTGCAACTTGATCTTCCGCGCACAGCGACGGCGGATGCACATGTCCGTGCTTTTATTTTGCGCATTAAGCTGCCTGCGCGCTGTCTCTCCCTCCCTCCCTTGCGTCGCCGTGTGCAACTGCGCATGTGAGATGGGCTGTTTCGCTTCCCTTGTGTTTTTTTTTTAATTTGCCTCTCCTACTTGTCGCGCTCGCAAAAGGTACTATTGTTACTCGAACTTCTTTATAGATTTTGTGAGTTTGTGCTAGCGTGTCCCGAATTTTGTCTAATGGCTGCCGTAACACTTTCGTTCGGTTTCGATAAGTTTGCCCGTCAGCGCAACATTACCTGCAGCTTTCGCATTTTACTGGCGCATAAATAAAAAAAATGCCCGCAGACGCTGAGAATCTTGTTAACTTCTGCAAAAATCCGCGCAAACGACACAAAGGACGTAGGAAATAACATACACGACGACAGGCGCTGTTCTTCTTTCCTACGTCCCTTGTGTCGTTTATGCTCTCTTGAAAACTTCGCACGGCGTGATTCACTCCCGATTAGTATTCCGGAGAGGTCAAGCCCAACACTCGCCGTTAATTTCCTCGCAATGGCGAATATGTAGGGAGTGCAGTTTCCATGAGAATAAAGTTGCTCGAGGCAGCCACAAATCCTTTTGGCGGTTGGGTTGCTTTCGATCGGCATGACATCGCTTCCTTCCGGCGTTAGCTGCGAAAGCGGCGAGCTCTCCTGCCAGCGAGAAGGACCGGGGAGGAGTGCCGTAGGCCTTTCGCGCCACGTGTCGAGAAATATATACGCGCTCCTTTTTTTTTTTTTTTTTACTTCCGGAAGCCTCTCGATGCATGGTGCCGACGTCAATTTCGCCGCTACGTCAGCGCGTAACATGGGTCGTTGAGAAGCGTAGTCCATGCTCGCCCGTTTTTCTTTCTTTTTTTAAATTGGGAGCACGGCCCTCGGGTGTTTGGTGCACGCGCGTCACGGACTGACTGTGGGAGGCGAGGCAGGGCGCTTCCGCCTCGGGCGTCGCGGGGGTCGTTCTGACGCTCGGCGTGCCGGTTCGTCTGCAGTGGCGCGTTTTCGTCCACGTTTCGGTTGGCTGAGCTGGCGCCGCATCCTTCCCCCCCCCCCCCCCCCCCCTGTTTGTCGTCCCCGATGATGGTGCCACTGTGCCAAGGTGCGCAGTCATCGCAATCCGCTCTCTCGTCACACGTGCGGGATTCATCGTGTGGCGTCGGGCTTGTGTCGAGTGCGCATTTCCCTCTTCCGAAATGCAAACCCCAAAGTAACTGCCCTCTTACCTGGCTTGTAGCTGCATTATTTTCATGAAACACGATGTCGCCGGAGCAAATGAAAAACTCCTCTTACTCCTTTTCTCTCTCCTTCCTCTTTTTTTTTCTTTTTTTAAGCGGACTGTGTAAGATCGGTAAGATCAGTAAGACCGTGACAACGAGTACACTCTGCTCAGGCGCATCATGGCGGAGGGATAGTGGCAGTTGACGACACTAGATGCGTAACGGGCGGCGGAGCGGAGTAGTTGCGTGGCAGTTGCATTCCTTCATTATGAAACTGAAGCAGCTTGCGTCCTGTTAGTGTTTTCCGCTAAGTCCATAAGCTTCAGCGCGAAGTGCACGGATCACTGCTATTACTGTGTGTTTGCCGGTGCCTCGTGAAATATCGCGCTTTCCCCCGGCAACAGCCTCCTTTGGCTTGAATGTCGCGATGCGCTCACGTTCTAGGCCGTTGGTCGGCGCAGCTTTCAGTGCTCTCCCTTTCGCTCAACTTGCACACCTAAGCAAGTTCATAAAGCCAACAGCCGTATGCGGTGCAAATCCAAGTGTCATGTAGCATGAAACGGACATCGCGTGAAGCACCGGCTGGAGCTGCTGGCACTCAGAGAGCTTTCTAATTCGTGTCTTACTTGAAGACTGGCACGTGTAAATATACTCGCAAAGTCAGGGGAGCTTGGACGAAGCGGGTGGGCTAGGGGGTGAAAGAAAAGGCTGTTTCCCGAAGCTCGCAGTCAAGCCACAGATGGCGTCCGTTGACTTGGTGAAAGAGAGAATCCTTCCAGAGGCTTTGGCGGTGTGTCTGACCGTGTTTGATCCCGTTCTCTGCAGGACCATCCCTGTTCGGGATGAGCGAATACCTGTCGTACGTGGGCGGCGTGCACGGCCTGGCGGCAGCGGCGGGAGCGGCGGCGGCGCTCGGACTCACCTACATGTTCGGTCGCTCGGCGAACACCATCGAGCCCACGGTCAGCCTGGACAACCAGAGCAGGCTGCTCACGGTAAGTTCGCGCCGGAGTTTTTTTTTTTTTGCCGTCTCCCTGAGGGACAGTGGGGGAGGGGCACCAGTTTTTTTTTTCATGTCTCTGTAACGACCTTCTAACCTAGTTGGGTTCGATTTATGTGCATTCCGTTCGAGCTTGATAACTGGCTGTGAAACGTCTCGACTTTTTATTTTTGCTTTAGGTGCTGTTTTGATCAGGTAAAAGTAGCTCTGTACATTGCACACACGTATGTATAGCCTTTGTAGGAGCCCAAGGGTTTGGCTTCTAAGCCGCTTAATAATGCCCGCATAACATCCGTGTAAGTCCTAACATTGGAGTATTGAGGAAGAGAGTTCCTCTCAGCTTCAAGAGATCTGGAATTCTAGCGATGCATAACGAGCCGCAGAAGCGAACCCTGTGGGCTCTATAAAGTTTTCACAACGGCTGAACAACATGCTTACATCGCGCACATTCAGGTGCGTTTAACTGCTCCTTGTGGCATTTTACCGGTCTCCGCATGTACCAACGTAAGCAGTCACCTAGTTATGCTAAGAGAGTTATTATTTGTAATGTTTAATGCGTATTTGAATAATTTAGGTTCCAGCACACAGAGCTTGTGCTGGCAACTTCATGGTGCCAGCACAGGTGGGGCTCATTTAGGAACTCGTGCATTCCCCATATCCTTTGTTAATGGTGATGCAGCATTATTTTGAGAATCCCATGCTTGCATGCATGGTTTAGAACTTTTTGTTGGGCTAGATGGTGCATGTTGTAAGAAAAGAACAGTAGCGCAACCAAGACGAACACAAGAGTCCTGTGTGGTCCTCTCTTGTGTTCGTCTTGGTTGCGCTACTGTTCTTTTCTTACATTTGCATGCATGTAACTTTTTTTGTCTTGTTTTAGATGAAAAAAGAATTTTATTAACTTCTGTTTAGTTTCTGCTCGCCAAGGTTCAACTGGTTTTTGCTTAGTAAGGGCTGAATGGCTTCCTGCCTGTAGCTACTACAAACATGGGATGTAAGAGTCTGGAGCACTTGTGTCCCCACATTCTGCTGATAAGGGAGGAGTACTTGTGGGGGCTCTTATTTAGAGTGTGTGTGTGTATGCTCTTCTGTTATCACACGTGCTTATCATTTCAAGCAGCTGAAAGCAGGAAGGTTGAATGTGGGCTCCGGTTCAAGTGTGCAATTTGTTACAAACATATGTCATTGGTATTTGTTTTCTTTAAAAGTGAAAGCCCTGGCCTTTGAAGTTTCCCAGAAGCATGTTTATAAACTGCAATCATCAGGGGTGAGGTAAATGAAGATTGCTTGGATTGACTTTCAAGATGCAATCAATAATTTATGGAAGGAAATATGGAGAGGTTGACCTGAACAGACTCTGAAGCAGTGGGATGATATGGAAAGGGGGATAAGTGGTGAAGACAGAACAGGCTAAAGTTGACCACGGTAACCGTGCGTTTCGCTTAAAGTTTGCCTCACGCAGCAGAATCTCGTTATTTCGAACGGGCTTAATTCGAGCCTGTTTTTTGTTTTGTTTTTTTTTTTGTACTCACCTTTCGGTTCCACCAAAAGCATGTGTATTTAAACTGTATGCAACGGCTCGAAATAACCGCGCAGCCGCAGCCGGCGAAAACTTGCGCCAAGAAGCCCGGCGGTGCGGGGTAAAGGAATGCGGTACTCCCTGAAACGCCGCCCAAGATTCCATCCTGAAGTGATCACTGCATGGCGCGACATCCTGTGCGCCTGCCCCGTATAGCAGCGCAGCAGTTACGATAAAGCCGCCAGCGGCGACGTGGCTGCTCATCAGTCGCGTTGCGAAGGGCCATGGATGTAGCCGAGGCGTAGCGTCGGGCGCTGAACGCTGCACGTATGCGGAAAGCAGGAGGCACATATACGTGCGGCGGGTCGAACGCAGGGGGCGAATGCTCTCGGGAATGCTCACGTCCGTGCCAACGCATTTCCCACACAACAAGGCAATCGTTGTAACCCTCCCAAAGCGAAAACTCAATCGTCACCCGTTCACTCGTGTCAGCAGCATTCAAAGCAAATGCAGCAGTTGCGGGCATGCTAGCGCTGATCGTTCGCATTACGGCGGGTGTAATCGTCATTAACTTTTTTTATTTGCTTCAGATAATAGTCGGAACTGCGCACAGGTCGCACATACTCAGGAATGCTGGACAAGCGCCTTTTTCAACGGGAAGTTGTTTATATGAGCGCAGTTTTTTAAGGCGGAAGCCTTACTAGCCCCATTACGAGAAGAACTGGCGGCGTGTGTTTATTGTTAACAGAGAGCTTTAGTATAGGGTCACCCTATCGCTTTGGGGCATAGGGGAATAGCGGGACGCTACTGCGCGTGCGCAGAACGCTAACGGCCCTTGGGTGTTTGGGTGAGCGGGCGACGCTAACGCTAAATCGGCGAAATAGCGTGCGTTGTTGTTAGTGGCTATTTATTGGTAATAAGAAATAAAATATGAAGGGAAAAGATGTTGCTAGCCGCGGCATCTGCCATCGAAGCCTGAAGCACCTGAGCTGCGGCTAGCGGGAATAAAATGAGACGGAGAGGACAGGGAGAAGGAAAGAAAGGGGGGAGCGATAGAAGAAATGATAGAGGTAGGGCGGCAGTATACACTATGTACGAATACAGGGAATAAAAATAAAGAAATAAAATAAGTATGGGGTGCTGCCCGCGCAAGGTTGTTGAGAGTGCGCGGGCGTGCAAATTGCGTGGAGGAGGGGGAGCGGCCGGCTGCAGTCCCCGCGATGACTTTCCAGCCGGCACAGGTGCGTTGCCCTGCGCCAGTGAGGGCATCGCGCGGGCCATTGTTCGTGGGGGAGCATAGGGCACGCGTACATTCACTTGGTCGTCGCAGGCCGGCCGCTCAAAGGTAAATATTGGAATGCCTCGCGCGTGCCGTGTTCTGTCCCGAGGGAAGAAAGGAAAAACGGGACAAAAGCACACGCTCGCGGCTCACTGTACAGATAAGCTGGTGTGGGGGCGCCCAGCTGTAAAGCGTCCGAAGGTAGCACACGCGGAGCGTTTTGACACTGCGAATAACTACCTGGCGCGGAACAAAACGGGACGTCAAGCCCGTCTGTTCGAAGTATACACAGAGGCTCACCAGAATTCGCTCACGGGTGCGCGTACTGCCCTTGGGCCACAGGAGCGCCGAGACACTGTCCGGGATGAGTCCCTGCGCCCTGTAAGCCGCAAGCGTGTCGCGACGCGGTTGGGCAAGCGTGGTACAGCGGAGGAGCAAGTGCTCCAGTGTTTAAACTGCACCACAATCGCCACACACGTCGCGTGTAGCTAGTCCGTGGCGCAGCCGTCTGTCCCCGGGCCACACGCATCCTACACGCGCACGGAGGATCATCGCGCGCTGCTGCCGTGTCAGGGAGCGGGCACTGATGCTGTTGATGCGCTCCCCTCGTGCGATGCGCTGGTCGGGGTGCTTCTGTCAGAGGTGGTCTAAGATGACCGCGCGCACGTCCTCCAGTGCGAGAGGGATCGCTAGGAGGTAACTGATGTGCGGCGGTCGCGAGTTCGTCGGCTTGCTCGTTGCCCGCTATTCCGCAGTGGCCGGGCACCCACTGTGCAGGTATGACGCAGCCGTGCTGCGCCAGTCGCTCTAGGCGCGAGCGGATTTCACACAGTAGAGGGGTACCGCAGCCTCGGGTTTGCAGGCGGCGGAGGGCGGCGCGGGAGTCGCATAGCAGAGCGCATCTGGGCGGCGGCGCGGAGCAAGGGAGAGGAACAAGTCGAGCCCCAGACGGATGCCCGCAAGCTCCGCCGTGGTGGAGGAGCCCGTAGAGGCGACGTGTCTGTCTGTGCAGGTGCAGGGCGGGGATGGTCGCCGCCGCTGCAAGCGAGCAGCTTTCGCCCGCCACGGAGCCGTCGGTGCACACGAGGAGGTGGTCTCGAAGTTCCTCGTAGATGACGGCTCCGGTCAACTGCTGTACTGCACAGAGCGGGGTGCTCCGCTTTCCCGCGATGCCGACGATGTTTCGACGAGGGGGGCGTGGCGTTGGTTAGTTGCTCGTAAATAGCATGCGCCCCAAAGCCGCTGGGTCAACTTGGCGGCGCCCATCGAAGCGGGCCCTCTCGCTTCATCACCGATTCGTCGTTGCCGCTACTCTGTGGCTCACGCTCACGGCAAACTAAAGGCGCACGAGGCTTTCGCTTTGACTGAAGTTGCCTGAACCACAAAATTTTAACGATAACACACGCCAAATTTTCAGATTGCTTCCGTGTTTACAGAACTGCTAGGCTTAGCGAGTACGCGTCGACTGACGTCAGAAAGCGCGGGAGGTTCGAACTACTGATCTCCAATTTTGGCCCCAAAAAGGAGTCTCAAAGAATTGGCATCCCGGTAACACGCTTTTCTTATTTACGCAGTATATTTTATTAGCGCGGACGTAAATAAAACTGAAAATAATTACATTTGCGAGAGTTACCATTCCGGGTTCCGCCCGTGATGGCGCTGCGCGTGGCAAACAATAAAAAAAAATATGAAAAGCATTTCTTGTACAGCTAGCGCCAAAGCAAGCGCAGAACTTATGCATAAAAATGAAGCAAGCACGCTCACGGAGGAGCGATCGGCTGTTAGTACTGTTAGCGACGGCAACTTCTGTGTGGGTAGTCTTGGCTCGGATTGAACATGTCCGCATTATAAAAAAATATTTGCATCATTTTTCGCATTTCCTAAGTAGAAATTGGTAATTGCAACAGTTTGCGTGTCATTTTATTTACACAATGAAAAAGTGCAGCATATATATTAACTTATTTGTTCTGAAAGCTTCTCTTTCCCGCCGTTATGGCGCTGCCTTCAAGCAACGCAAAGCGACCATCCGCGTTCCCATAACGCTAAGCGCATGCGGATGGGGTCACTCTATAGTGTGCTCGCAGATGATACAGAAAATACTTATCGATGGCAAGAAAAATAGGCCGACGTCATCAAGCGGCCCGCATACAGCAAGCCGAGCACCGCCAGTTCAGACTCATATTCGCTCGTCTGATCTCAGTGTGGCGCCAGTTTTCCAGACTACAATTCGTGCCAGAATTGTGAACAACCGTTCGTCGTACGCCGTTGCGTGTGGTTTCGTACGATTTCTCGTTGCGTCGTGCGTATAGCATACGTCTCCCAGGTTGGAGGCCCTTGGGCCTTTATGGATTCAGTGTTTGTGGAATCAGCGTACGGATGCGCTTCTTTGTTTAATTTCTCACCTTGCAACCTGCGTCGAGGTCGAACGCTCACGATGACACACTAATGTTTTAGAGGCTCGTGTACTGTGCGATGTCAGTGCACGATAAAGAACCCCAGGCGGTCGAAGTTTCCGGAGCCCTTCACTACGCGTCTCTCGTAGCCTGAGTCGCTTTGAGACGTTAAGCCCCATAGACAAAACCAAAACCACGGCCGTTTGATGCAAAGCGCCAAAACAATCCGAAAACGTTTCCCGTGTTTTTTCGAAAGAAATATCTTGCTACGCATCAGAAGAATGGAATATTTCATAGCAGCCGCCGCGGTGTCTGAGTTATGGTGCTCGGCACTACCTGAAATACACGGGTTCGATCCCTACCGCAGCGGTAGATGCCACAGTCGCGCGCTGCGCCAAGGAGGTTTGAGGAGGAAACCGGCAGGAAAGGGAGGCTGAGGCCAAGCGCGGCAGCTCATTGGCTCGCCTCCGGCTGAGCAGCAGCAAGCGGTCCCCCGCCGTTAATCATGGGTACCGATCACATGATAATCTTGAGCGCGCCGTCATAGGTGCTGCTGGTGCTATGTACGCGCGCTGATTATCATCCGTGAACACCTGTCAGCGCATGTTCGCCGTCGCTAGCTGTGTTCTCCCACCGCAAGTGCGCGGAGCAACCCGAAAATCAAGACCTCTTCGCCTGCTTCTAATCGCGGAGGTCCCGGCCCCCGCCACCGAGGCCTGCGTTTCGTGGACGGGGAGTAGGGGGCTTCCTTATCTGGCGGAAAATCAAGTTGATATCATCATCAAAAACGAGCACCCATCTCCGCGCTCTGGCAACCCGTGGTCAGCCTTCAGGCAGCCCCTGGTGGACAGTCGTAGAGGTCCTTTGTTCGGTGTGCGCTACGCACGTTGCCTTGGCACCTTCCGTCAAGGCAGTCGTCGTTCCGCACTTTTTCTCCCGTGCACCTTTCTCGGGAGGTTTCCGCGGGGATATTTTCTAAAATACGTACCGCATACTGAGGCGCAGTACGTCAGCCCCGTCCGGTCGGCCTTTGTGTAATTCGAACCCCGCGAAATGTTTGTGCAAGGGGTGCTCTTTGTGTGGTGCATCTGCACCTGTGGGGACACCGGTCGCCTGTGGAAGAAAGAAAAAGAGGGTTACCTTTTGGAAGGTAACCCACTTGAGCACCCTCAGAAGGTAAATGCTAGAATGAGGTCAATTGATTTTGGGCTCTTTGTAAGTACCTTTGTCCATATTTGATGCTGTGTAGCACTTCTCTCAGGGTGACATTTTTTAGAGTGTGGCTGAGATGCTTATAGTTCTCAAGATGTTTTTAGGTTATAGAGCAGGGTCTTTTGAGACAAACTGTCATTGTGTGTTCTTTTCTTCTTTGCAGGGGCTGGAACGCATCAGGACATCAAGGTTATGCCCAGATGGGGAGCACATAGAGTACCTCTATGAAGACTGCAGGACATTATTTGATGTCATGTACAGAGGGGCCAGGGTCTCCAGTAAGCAGCCTTGACATTTTGTTGTGCACTTGATTCTGAATTGCTGCTGACTGGCATGCTTTTGTTGTATTATATCTTTGTGGTCATTGTGCAATGCAGCCATTATGTGAGCTTATAATGACCAGTAAATATACTAAAATCAAGGATGCAGTGTGCATTCTTGGGTGAGGCATGTTTATAAGAGTTTGGATATGTGCTTCCATTCCCTTATGTTACTGCAAGACGAGCTTATTTTTATATGCCACAAAATTCAACACTACAAATTTACTCTGCGCATGCTATACTGAATAAATGTTCAGTTGTTACTTCTTTTTGTTGCCATAGAATTGCTTGACTGACAAGAAACATGAGTGGTGTTTCCCAGAATACCGATTAATTCAATGCATCTTGTGCTTAGCTCACTAGTGCCTCAGAAAAGGCTTATGTGGCATTGGAGCGTTGGCCAGTTTGTACTGCACATTTTTGGAGGTAACAATGAAAAAAGAAGTGCAGACTGAGAGGAGCATGCAGTGCTTGTTATGCTGTGTGTTCTCTGCTCCCCTCCATCCACATCTTTTTTTTTTTTTTTCTACTGTTGCCCACATGTGGGACTTGTGGGAGTGGTGCACTGGGTGTTATATCTATGCTGATACTTATCTTTCTAGATAATGGCCCTTGCATGGGGTGGAGGGTCCCAGGATCGGGCGAGTACAAGTGGATCCACTACAACCAGGTGAATTCTGCAGTGCATTCTTGGAAGCTTTCTCTGCTTCCTCCTTTTTTAAAAAAAAATCTGACTGAAGTGGGGATAAACTGAATTTTTTCCTGGCTTTCTTATTTGCTGGCATAGGTGTTGGAAAGAATAAAATGCATTGCCTGTGGCCTTGTGAAACTGGGGGAGAAACCTGGGCAGCAGACATTTATAGGCCTTTACACACAGAACTGCGTTGAGGTAAGTTTTATATAATGGCAGAATCATGTGGTCCTTTGACAGTGCTTGCTGTGAATTTTTTGTGACTGTTTTTTCATTCTTCTTTTGTAGTGGATTGTCACAGAACAGGCCTGCTACTACTTCTCAATGATCATTGTTCCTTTATATGATACACTGGGAGCTGCGGCCTGTGCGTTCATTATTAACCAAGGTTTGTTACCAATTCAAGCAAATAATCATTCCATTCACTTTTTGGCAGAAGCATGGAAGGCTCACTTGCTTGTGTTTTTTTTTATCATTCGATGGCAGTGAAATCAGCATAAAATGTTGAGGTTTGAGTGTGTGATAGGTTGAAGTGTAACAAGTGTTTGTCTTCAAATATTAAGGCCCTACTATCTTGCTGTTGTTGATGCCTGGACACATTAAAGTTGGTGCTGGAATGCACTTAGCCTATGACTGAGGCTTCGACTTGTGCATCTAGATAAGTTTACTGCTGGTCATTGCTGACTTTGGCCTCTAATAATTGTCTTAGAGTTCATGGTCATTTGTGTGTGATGACAAGTAGGCAAGCAATTAGGCAAGCAATTAAGAGGGAAGACAGCCATGCAACAAGATGAAGGCTTTCGAAGTAAACTGTTTATTTGGACACAAAAGAAACTTGATGGGGATGTGTTACATATTTGTCAAAAACTACCATGGCTTTTGACCACATGATTAAAGCATGACATAGAGCAGGTCCCATCATTTGCGAGCCTTGTGGAACAAAGCATGTGTCCTCCCAGTCATATGTGAACAACCTTGCCAACTGTTGTGATGTACCGTCTGTCGCAAAAGTTTACAATCCACCGCGCTGTTCATTCCAGTGGCGCAGTGGACTGTAAACTTTTGCAACAGACTGCACCATTGTTTTCATTGGCTTTTGATAACTTGTCCTGCGTAGCAAAAAAAAAAAAAATGTAAGAGTGTGCTGATGATTATCAGAAAACGAGAAAGATGAAAAGCAGCTAAGCAGAGCAGGAGTTTGGGAACTTATGAATGAAGCATTTCAGATCAGCAGCCTTTCTGAAACCTGTTTTTGTCTGCTCCCAGTTTTTGTATATTTCTGATAGTGCGAAGTTGAATTTCCTGCTTTAAGTTGTGCTGTGAGTTCTGTTAGAATTGGTGCTCTGTAAAGGGAAGTTATTCCTCTTTTTGTGCTTTGAAGGGGTCTGCACCAGCAACTATTACGAGGCTGTGGTTGCTTATTTGTAGTCAGAATTTGTAAAACTGGCAAGCATAATTTGATGCCTGTTACACTTTAAATGGGAAACAGCTAGTGTAGGGACAATATTTATGCGTACTTGTCATGTTCTTTAATGCTTCTTACACTTCAAATGGGAAACAGTGCAGGAACAATATTTATGAGCACCTGTGGTGTTCTTTATTGCTCACAGATTACATTTTGCATGTTTATTTAATCTGTATGAAAATAATCTTTCTTGCCTATTCTTTCCTGTCCACAGATGTCAAATAAGATAGTACCTTGGGAGATGTCACAGTTCCTTATTCTGTGTTAAAATGATGTGGTCTCGGAATTTTTCTTTCATGGGTTTACATAGGCATGCACAACACAAATTAGTCTAGAGTTGTGTTTCATGTTTCTGTGGATTCCTGTATCCTTCACAGTTAGCTTGAATTCAGTCCGAAAAAAATGTGCCCTGGTACGAAAGGGCTTCTGATTGTGCATAACTTTGGTTTATTTGATGGAAACATTTTCTGCCGTAGTCATGGATTTGTGCTGGGTGCACTTCCCTGAGTGTCGGTGTATTTGTTCTCAGCTGACATTGAGACAGTGGTGTGTGATACTCAAGAGAAAGTGGAGTGCCTGCTGAGACAGGCAGCGGAGACACCCAAGTTGAAAAGGATCATTGTCATCAAAAATGTCTCGGAGGACGTCAAAGAAAAGGCCAGGAATGCAAATATCATGCTCATGAAGTTCTGCGAGCTTGAGGTAAATGCTGGTTCTTGATGTGCATTAAAAAGCATCTAGCATTTGGTGACTTTTGCTGACTGATAGCACTCGGCATAGGATGCTTCCGACTCAAGAAATGCATCTAAATATGGAAAACCTGCTTTTTTTTCGACAGTTCAGTACTCATACAGATGCAAGAACTTAAGCGTGCGTGTGGGGAGAGACATTATTCAGATTTTGATAGTGTGCATTTCCTAAAACAGTTTACCTTGTATACTTTTCAGGTAAAAATATTTGTTCCAATGAGTGCTAAAATTTTCTGGAAAAAATCGTAAAAGTGGCTGCATGTGTTATTGTCCTCCTTTCTAAGCATGCATGGCCGCCGCGGTGGCTCAGTGGTTATGGTGCTCGGCTGCTGACCCGAAAGACGAGGGTTCGATCCCTGCCGCAGCGGTTGAATTTCTTTGGAGGAGAAATTCTAGAGGCCCGTGTACTGTGCGATGTCAGTGCACGTTAAAGAACCCCAGGTGGTCGAAATTTCCGGAGCCCTTCACTACGGCGTCTCTCATAGCCTGAGTCGCTTTGGGACGTTAAACCCCATAAACCAAACCAAACCATCTAAGCATGCATGTTGTACTTGCAGGTTATCTGCATGCATGCTTTTATGTACAGAGCTTTGATTTCAAGTGTTATATCTTTAAAAATTTGAGGGATAACTATTGCGCGCTATTTTTTGGGTTTAAAAGCTGGCGGACATTTTTTGTTTTTAACTTTTCTGAAGTCCAGATTCAATTGGGTGCTTTTTTTTCAGTGCATGTCACGAGCACTTGTTTTGTTGCAGGAATTGAAATACATTAAAGATGCAGTGAAGCGGAATCTGAACTCGTCTTTTTGCCGTGGGAACTCAATCTACACGTTTCGAGCATTCTTAGAAACTTCGACTGATTGCCCTGTGTGGCCGATTTCCCTAATTAAACCAGATTAATGTCCAGCTCCAGCCTTTTTTTTTTTAATTCTCCCCGTACGGTGGGCGGAGTCGACCAACGCGTCGAGTGCCTTTCAGCCAGCTCCGTGGAGGCTTTGCTTTCGCTTTATTTTGTTTTTTAGGTTTCCATGAATAAATAGTTTCATTCGCAGATAATATAGCCGCAAAACAAGCCCACAGAAATAAAAATACGCGCACACTATTTGCTTTCACGTATTACTACGTATTACTCCGCCGATGGCAGAGCGGCAAGCCTCCACGGAGCTGGCTGAAAGGCACTCCATGCGTTTGTCAACTGCACCCACCGTGCGGGGAGAATTAAAAAAAAAAAGGCGGGAGCCGGGCGTTAATCCAATTTAATCAGGGAAATCGGCCACACAGGGCAGTAAGTCGAAGTTTCTAAGCATGCTCGGAACATGTCGATTGAATTCCCGCGGCAGAAAGACGAGTTCAGATTCCTCTTAACTGCACCTTTAAGCTGTAAAAACTAGATTGTGCCAAACAAATGATTTAAATGAGCATATTTTTTCTTTTTTTTTAAGTTTTCAATTGTTATTTTTCCATTTATATTATCGCATTCACTGAATTCCTGGGCATGCTCTAGGCTGCTGAGCCTTTGTATGCACACAAGTGCGATTCGATAATGTAATTGCCTTTTGGAACGTACAGCTACTTCAGATCAGTGCAGGCTAGTGAAGGTAGCACTTGCCGCATTGATGGTAACCTGTGCTTTGGGAGCTTGCTTTTTATGGCTGATGTCGTAATTGCCTTTTGGAACGTACAGATACTTCAGATCAGTGCAGGCTAGTGAAGGTAGCACTTGCCGCATTGATGGTAACCTGTGCTTTGGGAGCTTGCTTTTTATGGCTGATGTCCTACTTCATTTGGAAGTGAATTCATTCCTGGAACAGCAAGGGCTAACGAAGGGTTAAGATATGTGAAGTATGTGAAACGGGATATCTTAGGTGGCCCTGTGATGAAACCACTGGTTTAGATATGGTACCTCAGAAGCATGGTACTATATTTTTGTTGGGTAAAGATCTTTTTTTTTGGGGGTAAAGGTGGGGTGTGTCCTGAAATAACAAAAATAGCGTGAAAAATGATTTTTAGAAAACATTTTCAAGGGTGCAGAAATCGTAGGAAATTTGTTTTTCGTAAAAACAAGAGGCCATATATGTATAGTAGATTGTATACTCATGCAAAGATCAGTGTCACTGTGTTTTGGTCTTACTTTATGGTCCTTTTTTGTTTTGCAGGAACTTGGAGAGAAAAACTTCCGGCACCCCTTGGTAAGACACACACATAGTCTTGACATCGCCATCTGTTTCAGGCCCACTTAATGCACAATTTCTTTGCTGTAAATTTTTGTAAGCTGCCTAAAGAGCATTTCTTGTAGGGTACTGGTGGACAGTGTTGTAGCAAATGTGTGAAAAGACACGACGATGGTAGAGGAGACAGGACCAGTGCTGGACTTCAACTGCAGTTGAAATCCAGCATTCGTCCTGTCTCCTGTACCTTCGTCCGTGCCTTTTTTAGCTGCTGGAATGTCTCACAGTTGTACTGGCAACCAACTAGCCCAGCTTTCTACGCTTAGTGTGGCAATGAATTTGATGGAAATCTTTGGGACTGCTCTAATGATCCATAATAAAATCATTGAGACCTTATTGGCATACTGGCAGGAGAGAGAGAAACGTATTGGTTCTTTCAAGTTGGTCTGAGCTGACACCTTCTTGTAGCAGTGGAATATACAGTAGATTTGTGGTAATTCAAACTTTAAAACTTCACACTTTCGGTTATTTCAAGCAAAAGCAAATTTTTTAACTTTGTTTGGCTGGCCATATTTTTAATGCTTTTCTTTATTCGTACTATTTTGGAGCAGTCCTGCTTCAACAGTTCAGGCTGTGTGTGCACGAAATAAAGCATTGGCTAAACAGTGAGAAATATACGTTTCCGTGGAGTTTTCGCTCAAAAGTAGACGGCCATTGCCTTTTTTCTCACCGGTTAAATTTATTATGATGCCAGGTGATCTTTAACAGTGTCTTGAGGGGTCGTTTGACCTTTGGATGATCGGATGTTTGTTCCAGTCCCTTGAGACCCCAATTAATGCAGTTTTGCTGTATTGGGAAACCAGTGCATTTTTTATAACTCTCTTCAACCACAGAACCAGATCGAGACTGCTGGTTGAGTAAACACATCAGTGTCTTTCACCCTTATTTTATGGTGTGTGAACGCTTATACTATCTACGTTTCCACCGAGGAAACTTTCCAAAATGCTATTAATGTGCATCGATATCTATAAAGTAAATTGCATTTAGCCTTGGATCACATTATGACGCAGTAAACAAAAATTTCTGGTCCCTTGAAGTTTGCAAAGCTGTACTACTCAAACCAGGAACTACATCTTCCTTTTTTCCTCCCTTGCATTGATTGAAGTTGGGATGCGTAACGAATGTTTCCCTGTAATGTGCATGTATATAAGTGCCAAGAGTCGATGGATCTACTATTGAGTACATTGTTGCATACTGGCCTTTTGAGAAAGAGGGGAACTTTTTATTGGTTCTTTCAAGTTAGGAGGGTGGTTCTCTCTTAAGTCCGGGAATCCAAGGATGGTTGCAGCCTATCAGGCCCATACTTCGCTTCTTGTAGAACTGGACTTCCGGGCGAATGCCCTAATGGCCTGACTGTCTTGTTACCTTTGTAGGCTGGGGTTGCTCCGATTATAGGAGTTTCTTGCATGCTGTTTCTGGTTGATCTGATGAGCTCTTTCTCTCCTCTTCTTGTTCTCTTGTATTAGCCTCCACACACAACTGACCTGGCCACAGTGTGCTACACAAGCGGCACTACGGGTAACCCCAAGGGGGTCATGCTGACTCACCTCAACATCATCTCGGACCTGTCTGCTGTCATGCGTCAACTGGTGGGTCCTCTGGTTGTTGTATTGTTCGAAACATTTTACCTTAGCTCAATGAGTGCCACTGTCTGCTCTTGGTTGTGTAATGGGAAAATGTTCTCATTGCTGCACTCAGTGGGGCTAGCAGCTTCACACAACGTCAAAGGTGTGTGCAAAAATTACTTAGCTTTTAAAATTGGCTTTAAAGGCTGCATGCTTTGTGATACAGTTTGAAAGGTTACATACTAATCAGCTTTTCAGCATTTGATGCGGTGGTACCTATCAAACTGTTAATTTTATGTTTTACTACAGCATGGAGTGTGCTTTTCAGGAGTAGCTCACCAGTGCATGGAAGTGTATAGCAGAGTGGGTAAACCATTGGCACTGAACACGGCTTCTCATTTCCTTACCAAGATATATGGGGAGGGCGTCTTCAATTTAAGGAAAGGTTTTGTTGCAGACAAAAACAATTTGCTTGTGCCTTATTGTCATTCTTGTGATGTTACCTTTGCATGGGAAAATTGCTAATGCTTCCTTGTGGACACACCTGCCATGGTAGCTCAAAAGTGTGTGGCTGCCGAGTCCAAAGTGACGTTTCGATTTCAGTGCATGTTAACGCTGTAATGCCTTGAGTGTCACACACGTACAGCCCTTAGTTTCCCGCGATTCCGGGAAAAATCGCAGAGTTCAGCATTTTTTGCTGAATTGTCTACTGTTAGCAGCGAAACACTTCTTCTTTTATGGTATAGTGTTTGTGCATGTCAGTAGTGATGAATGAATGATGGGAGTGTGATTGATTTAATCGTCTGAATTATCTTCAAATGTAGAATCTGGAAACAAACAACGTCCTGCTGGCTTGACATGCTTTTTCCCCCATCTGCTCAAACAAGATAGTGCGTCAAGCAGTACGGTTCTGGCAGCAACTTGCCCGCACCCTTTTGTGGGATTAGTCACGATATTGGCGTCTGTTGAAAGCAATACAGTAGAAGCCTGCTGTTATGCCCCCGGGGGCTGTGTTTTCCCTGCTGCAACATTCTCGTGAGCCAGTCCCGTCCAGGGTTCGGCGCAACGCGAAGTAGTCTGTTGCGTCGCAGCTGTGACAGCATTCCCACATACTGTATTGCGAATGTCATTTCACGATAGTGCTTTACCCCGTGCTGGCATTTTGATAGGCTATGTTTAGTGCACGCAGAATGGCGGCAGCATAGCAGCCAAAGCTGGGCTCTCGACTCTATTGCCGCTTGGCAGCCACCGTGTTCTGCGGCTTCCGGCGTTTTGCACCCGTGCTGACACAGAGCGCGCTTACGGGCGGCGTGAATCGTGTTGCGGCTGTTTTGTTGGTGCAGTTCCATTGCTGCTGTGGCACGAACGGCCGAAAGCGCGATAACGAAACTATGCAGCGGTAACCGCCGCGTGGGCAGCTCTGTACAAGATACAGTTGAACGGTTTGGCTCCGGGGCATGTTTCTATCATCCGCGCTTTCCTAGTCTCCTGCAGCTTTTTGAAGCGCAATTTCTAGGTTCAAATCGACGAGGATTGTGTAGGATTAAATTGGCTGTCCGAAAACTGCACAGAAGTGCACATGCGTGTCCAAACTTTGTCCGCTCCGCATGCCCTCCCACTTCGCTGCTGCCTCCTTTCCACAGGATGTTAGGACATTCTGTGCGTGTGAACAAACGAGTGCTGAATCTCACTCACATGAAGGCAAATGCTAGGGCTGTGGGCGCACCTGGTGTTATTGCTGCTGTTATCTGTTTACATTGGCTGTTTCACAGCTGGAGGTTCGCCGAGAATTTATGCTTACGATCGAGTTCTCTTCTCCTCTTCCCTTCCGATCTCTTCTTCGTGCTCTTTACTGTTCCTTTTACCCTTCTATATCTTCTCTTCTGTATTGTGTCTCTGTTTACCACTCTATCGGATTTGTTTTGGTGTGATACTGCTGCCTATCACTTCTCTGCTCTAGAAGAGACGGGGGTGACAAGTCTGGGAGTTCAGAGAAGCTTGTTGTGCTTGTGAGAACTAAGAAACAAAAAAAGACGACGGACTATGATGTGCATTTCGTTCTACTGTACTACTGTAATCAAACAAATGTCATGCATTTTTTTTCTTGAATTATCTGCTTCCTACTACCTCGCGCTATGTTTGGAACTAAACTGCAAAGTTGTTTTTTCGCTGTTGTTTGAGATACCTACAGCAAGCTCACCCACTAAGCTCGTGAGCTGTGTGGAAAAGCCAATTTCTCAGTGACCGTCGGCCATCAAAGCGCGCATGCTGCTGCTGCGCAAAAGACTGCATCTGATACGTGCGGGAGGCTTCCCGCGGAATGCTGCAGATTTTTTTGCTCTCAATTCGGGGAATTAAAAATTTTCTGCCGCAGAAAGTTAGGACCCTTACAAATACAGTACTGACTACAAATGTCAGTATAGTTCTTGCTTCTGGTTACAAAAGAATATCAGATCCTCTAAATGCTTTGAACTCACTTACTCTAAAACTTTTATCTTCTTGGCAAGACAGCCTGAAATTTAAATGACAAACTGCTGCATAAGCAGGTATTGAAATCGTGTTGAATTTCACTAATTATATATTACAGGTGTCTGAGGATGTGTACTTAGTTTTATTGTGTTCAGGCATTCTTAAATTAGTTTAAGCTGCTAATTTAAATTTTTATCATGTGGGCTTGGGAAGTGGGAGTTCATGAGAATGCACCATTTCTCATCATTTGGAGAAGATGGACCTGGGAATGAGTGCACTTGAAGGAATGTGGAGGTAGGGTGCAGTACAGTGATCAACACTAGAGTAATTTAAAGGTTTAATCCACAGCTTTACCAGGGATATGTTGTAACTGAACATGTGTGGCTTTAATGACTTCTGTTTTGTGCTGTTATTTTGCAGGGTGATGTCGCTCCAACAGGTGATGATGTGATGCTGTCATTTCTTCCTCTGGCCCACATGCTGGAAAGGTGTTGTGAGGTAAGCACTTACAGTTCAGCGTTAGTGAGTGAGTTATTAAAGGTGTGAATGCCATTGGTACAACATTAGTGAATTATTATTGTGAGTCTTTTGACTGAACTACTTTTTGTTGGTTTGTCTGTTTAAAAGATGTTTTCCTTATCTAACAGTTTCAGCTGGTTCATAGAGCTGAAAAGAACAATGTTTACATGCTAAGTATATTTACTGTTAGGACCAGCCTAAAAGTTCAGCTCATTAAATTAATTGTTATAGGGTTAACAGTATAACAGGTTAACTTTGTTTTAAGCTTTCTTTACTGTTATATACTTCACGTAATACCCCATACCTGGGGCCTTTAAGGTGTACTCTGAAATAAATTCAGTAGACTGTTCTACTACCATCTGGAGTTCATTACTATAGTGAAGGCTTTCTGGTGACTGCCAGGTTGTCTGTAAAGATGAAATTGAAGTGGGCCGAACAAAGTGGAGAACCCAGCTATTTTACTACTTCGAGCGATTAGAAGATGCAGTACAGAAGGCTTCAGTATTTGTCTCAGAAGTGCCTTCTTAAGATTTCTTCACTTTATCCTTTGATGATGTTGTCACTGAGCATCGGTACTGGTGTGGAAGGCTGTGCTTTAGGCCTCAATTTTAGTCACTTCATAATAAGGGCGCCTTTAAGCACCAATTTGTCGGCATCGATAAGTGCTGTGGAATCTGTAAGGAGCCTCCATAGCAACATTTTATTTTTAGAATCTTTCCTAAACATGCAAGCAGAGCAGTGGAACTAAAGGTACAGTGTTTAGCTTTTGCAGTTCAAACTACTGTTCTCGCAATTTTATCTTAACTTGGTCCTATAGGAGTGATACCCTACATCATACCAAGGCTGTGATCAGTCGCCATTGCCCATGATGATCTGGCTTTTACCGCTGTCTTTAGGAGTGGTGCTGGAGGCTGTACAGTGGATCGCAGGTGCTCATCTCTCATGGGCAGCTGCTCTATGAGAGCATAAATCTGATGCAAAAGCTTTCGTAAGGAATGCAGGAGAGCTTACTTTTTTATTTTGTTTGTGAGCACTGTGCATCGTGAAAGACTGCATATCTTGGCTGAGATGTTTGCAGTAACATACCTGCTTTGCCAGAAGCACCAACTCGTGACACTCATTATTGCAGTGCAGGGCATTCAAGCATGAGACAGACAGAAATCAGAAGCTTAGACTGTAGCATAAAAAGCATACTTACCTCACTAATGGCCTCCTTATCGGCCGGAGAGATGTGCACCTGCCTTCTTCAGTGTGCATTTAGATTTATTCTTTTGCTTTTTGCCTCACTTCAAAAACAAAACTTTCTGTCAAGTTGAAAACACATAGTGGAAAGAATTGCCAGATGTGTTCATTTGGAAACTGTAAGATGGCTCCACAATCTAGATGCTCAGATGAATTCGTGTTTTTATTAGCCAAAAAGTAGTCATATTTAATAATGTTTTACCAATATATAAGTTACAAAACTTTTAAACATTCTTACATAGTTAACGGGATCTGCAAAGAGAAAGCATCTTAAGTTTGATCATTTTTGTTGGTGAAGGCTCCCAACTTTGCACAATTACTCTGTGTGAAAATTGCGAGCGTGTATGTTTGAAGATAATTGCAAGCTGTTGTATTAGCGGCACATCTCTAGCGTAATCTCTTGCACAGAAAAGTTGTGCATTTCAGTTTGTGCATTTTGCATGAATTTATTTTTAGCACAGACTCAGTGGTTGAGCTAGTTTATTTGAAATTTATGGAAAAAGTCTACTCTACGATCTCAGGAAGAACATTGTTGACTTGTTGAATTGGGATGGGATGTATGCCTAAGCTATAACAACTTTTTATAGCATGTTGTGCTATGAACTTGCACATACCGTTTTTAAGGTGCTGTTGTCTTATTTCTTTGGGTTCTGCTTTGCTTAACAATAGCAAGAGCCTTGTGAGGTGCATGCAAGTTGCAACCCAATTGAGTTCATGTTCTTGACGTCCACTATCTGCTCAGATGGCAATCTACATGATTGGTGGCAAGGTTGGCTTCTTCAGTGGTGATATCAAGGAGCTCGGTGAAGACATGAAAGCCCTGCGCCCGACAATCAGTCCCACTGTGCCACGTCTGCTGAACAGAATTCATGATAAGGTGTGTTGTTGGCTTTCTGCGGCTTACATTATGGTCTCAGGTTAGTGTTTGCGTGGTCTTCACGTCACCATTGTATGTTCATGTGTCTCCCCTCTCGCTGCATGTGTGTAGTCATAGCAGCGCTCTCCAGTCATTTACAGCTAGTTTATGGAGGGCCCGGCTAACACAGCTGAAATCTTCTTTCCAAAGGTGATCTCTGCCAGCTGTGGCAGCTTCTTCAAGCGCACGCTGCTGAACCTGGCCCTTAAAAGCAAGGAGGCTGAGCTCCAAAAGTAAGTATTGTTGTGTAGCTGCTGCTGAACTGTTTGTTCTGTTTGTCACATTCTTTTGCTTGCCACGGTGGCTCTGTAGTTATAGTGCTCGGCTGCTGGCTCGAAAGGTGCGGTGTCGATCGTGGCTGCAGCGGTCGCATTTCGATGGAGGTGAAATGCTAGAGGCCGTGTGGTGGGCAACGTCACTGTGCGTTACGAAGTTATCCGGAGTCTTCCACTATGGCGTCCTTCGTAGCCTGAGTCACTTTGGTACGTTAAGCCCCATGAAATCAAATCAAATCAAGCAGCTATTGCTGCCAAAAAATTGGCAACAGGAGGTAAATATATCTCACACATGCACATATCCTTTAGTTCCGTAGCGGTTGGGCTCCCTAAATGTTGCACACTGCCGATGGATGCCCCTGTTGGTGATGGGAACGCTATACCGAGAGACATACCGCATTTATTCGAATCTAGGCCGGTAGTCTTTTTGAAAACGCGAGGCATGAAACTTTTAGTACGGCTTAGATTCGAGGATTTCGTTGTATTTTTAATGAACTTTTTGCTTGCGCCACAACGAGGAGGGCCATCACAGGCCCGAAGAAAGGCTGCATCCCGAAGTAGGATCAGCACTAGCAGAGTTTGGGAAATTGTGGAGGTCAGCGGCGCTTCCAGTGACCACAAAAGTGGTACAGGCAAAAGTGAGAGAGCTGGTAAGAAAACGAGGCATTCCACGGGACCAGTGAGACACACGAGCTTACTCCAACAGGTCACATCAAGCGCGCGTCGCTAGGAGTTGTAGCTGGCTAGATTGGTGCAGCCTGGGATGACATCCTGGAATGCTTGGTTGCGCGCTCGTTCCAAAAGTGCAGCATTTCCAGTGCACTTGATGGCACAGGAGATTGTGCTGTGTACGAGGAGGACAGTGATAAGGAGGCCAGCAATGACGAGGACGAGTGAGCGGGAGCAGGTTTGTTTAAATAAATGCCACTTGTGTGCTGCCCCTGCTGTCGTTCTCAATTGTTTTCTCAGGCAGCTTGCATTTGAGGAAAGTTGTTTTTTTTTATTTGGCCTTCAACTTTCGGGTGTCTGCTTAGTATTGAGGCCAGCCTAGATTTGAGTAAATACAGTAGCATTCCCATCACCCCCTTCTGACTATGCTCACTTCATTCATTTGACAGGGATAATTGCATCATTTTGCCCATAACTGTTTGCTATCATATACATTGTGTGATAACGTCTTTAAACAACTGCTTCATCTGTGTGCCTATAGCACCACATCAGTTTTGACACCAGTTTCGCACATTGTCAGACTCATGAACAGAAATATTGCTGTGCTTGTTTTTTAAAGCATTCTTCTTTGTTTTCACCAAAACAGCTTCATTGTGCGGCGAAACGGCCTGTGGGACAGGCTGATCTTCAAGTCTGTCCACGAAAGCATGGGAGGTCGCCTTCGGCTCATGGTGGTTGGCTCTGCACCACTTGCACCTAGTGTGATCACTTTTGTCAGATGTGCCCTGGGCTGTGTGGTGAGTGTGCATCTAAAACACACTTTTGCTTGTTGCATCTCTGCTAACACTTTGGTGGCAAGGAACTGCCGGTGGGATAACTTGCAGCGGGCATGGTTAGGTCTGGTCTGGCTTGAAACAGGATAGCTGATGCACCACCGTTACAGGCTGTGCCACATATTCAGTTTGTTACTTTTGAAAATGGCCAGCAAAGCTTCTTTTTGAATGGGTTTTTAAGTGAAAAGAAAAAGCTTAGGTATTCACATTGGGCACCTTGAAGTTTCATGTGCATGCATTTTATGAATTTCAATGCACATACAGTCGGCGACAGATTTTTCGGACTCTCTAGGGACCGCGAAAACGACCGAAAAATCAGGCAGTCCGGAAAATCAAATTTCACCGAAAAAATCACGAATTTATTACCAGTATGCCGGAGAAAGCGGCCATTTGTATTGCACACATTCTAAAGCTCCTCATGACTATATTTCGCCGCGCGACATACCGTATAAACGCGTATAAGGGCCGCACTTTTTTTTTTTCGAGATTCGAGGGCCAATTTTTGGGGTGCGACCCATACATGTGCGAAAAAATTTTTTTTTTTTTTTAAGTGAAAACACACCAACCAGGGAATGAGCGACATTTATTCTACGTTCAGTTGTCACTCGCGAAGTATTTCGACTCTTGAGCTGGTGCTGTCCTCTGGTGTACACTCATCCCAAAAGAAGCCGCGCAGCATGTCCGCTGTCAATGCATAGCCGTTGTTCCGAAAATTCCATCACATAGAGGAGCAGCTCTTCTTCCAGTTCGAGAAACTCGCACGACTTGCCTCGGAAAGCGCACTTTTTGCAGCTTGTTTTTCTCTTTTGGTTGCACCATCATCGGACGCACTTCTCGGCCACGTCGAATTTCCTGCCCGCCGCACGCTTACCGTGTTCGAGAGCTAACTCCCAGCCGTGTAGCTTAACGTGCTTGCTCATCGCGCTAAAACTGCGAAACTCGGCGGCAGCATGCGAAAGCCACAATCACAACTATTACGGCGAACGAGCTAACACACCACAAAAGGCTGGAGCTGGTGATACCAATGCCGATGTGGATAGCGGAAAATCGCGGCGGAGAAAAAAGTTGTTGATGATGATGATCACGGCCTAGGGCGCCATGCATGACGGCACTTGGAAGCTCCTGTGCACGCGTTGGCATCCGCGAACGGCGTCGTGTCGGAGCAGATCGCGGAGGCCATGGCGCGCGCCGTGGCCGCTGCGATCTGCTCCGGCGGCGCGCCCAAAGCGCACTTCGATCGCGGAGGCCACGGCACGCGCGTAGCCTCCGCAATCGTATTCGCGTTCCGTATTCGGGGCGAAAGACGCGGCACAGATGAGTTCCGTGAACTCAGACTACGGTTCAAGTTCGTGCGGCGGAAGAAATTCAAGAACAGTACGAATTCGAAAACACGCAAGCGCAATGTGCTGACTGGCACAGAATTTCAGCATCGCAACTTAAGAGGCTTTCTTTAAGCTTTAATTTCGTTTTGTTTGATCAAGTGTTCGATCTCTCCTGCAGTTTGAGTTAATGAGGTTCCACTGTACACATTATATGGCGGCTTGGGTACTGGCGGCGAGTGCGAACGAGGTTTGAAAAATCGGATGGTCAGTTGCGGTGCGTTCAAAATTTCAAGCGCTCTTACACATTGGCTCTATGGACCATGTCGTGGTGCCGCGAAAAAGTCCGAATAATCAAGCATGTCCGAAAAATCAGGCGTCCGAATTTTCGGTCGTTGACTGTGTCATCTTGCAAGTGCATTTTTTGTCTAAACTAAGAAGTGCACTGTACATGGGATTGCAGTAGCTTATGTTTGAACTTTTTCCTTCACCAAAACTGGCTCATGGCCTTTGCTTTCTTGTTGTAAACAACATGTCTGATACTTCAAAGCTGCAGAAATTGAGATAGGCTGTTCCCCTCAGTCTTTAGGTTTTTGGGGCTGCTGGGGTGCTGTGCGAGCTCAGCTACATAGACTAATATCAGCTTCAGTCTTGCATGCATAAGCCATATATTTTTGGCTATTGTACCTTCATGTACAGGTTGCATTTTACAGGTCGTGTCAGAGCTCAGCATATGATGTGTAGGAGTGAATTCTGTGATAGTTTAGAAGGTTTGGACATGAGCTAATATGATATGTAGTACGTTTCTGTCGAATAGGGTGTTTGCATTTGCATGGCATGCATTGAAGGGGCCTTATACTGCTGAACTCTCACAAGTAATTTTTTTGTACCCTGCCTTCCTTTATGACTTTCAGCTTGCCACTCTTGAAACACATCACTGCAGATAAAATGCTACCATTGGCCTATTGCCTTACACGAGTGTAGAGGAGGGCACACTCACAAGTGTATTGTCAGAGAAGGGGATAAAAGGACTACCATTGGAGCATATCATTTGCTGAGCATCTAGAGTAGTGTATGCCTACATCAGTAGGCCTGCTCCGGTAGCTTCTAGCACTTGGAATAAGAAGCAGAGAAAGAGAAAGCCTCATGTGCCAAGACACCCCAACTGTTGCAAGAGATGTTCTAAGTCCCATTGTGGTTATTGCGTTGTTTTACTACTGTTATTTTTATTTCATTGAGTGAACAGTTACTGTGTTTCTGCATTGTGACTGGTAGAAATTTCGTGTGCAGCATTTTTGATTATCTTGCCCTTCCCTTTTATTACTTCCAAATGAAGTGATTATTTGCTAGAAATCAGCAGTACAGGCAATCCAGGCACTGTTTTTTAACATGAAAATGGCATGATTTTTCAATTATACACATTCATTCCCTCTTTATTAGATCGTGGAAGGCTATGGGCAGACTGAATGCACTGCACCGTGCACCCTGACATTTCCTGGTGACTACAATGCAGGTGAGATGAGCAGAATGACATGAACCTTGCCAACGTATAGAGTGCCAGTGAAGAAAAGTGTCAATTGATTGCTTTTATACTTTTCTTTCTGGAATGCAGGTCATGTGGGCCCTCCCATCGGAGCCTGCAACGTGAAACTAGTGGATGTGCCGGACATGGAGTACTATGCAAGCAACAATGAAGGAGAGGTGGGTAAATTACATTGTCCCCTGATTAGTGCTGAAAAATGATTATCTAGTACTGTCGAAATGTGAAAAATGTGCTGAAGTGTACACTGCTTTATTTTTTTTTCGCTGTGAAGGCCTGTATTTCTCCTTGTTTAGAGGACATCTGCATTAGTTTACTGAATCGTACGTGAACTACATTATATTGCAGTCCATAATACCGTATATACTCGTGTAAGGGCCGCACTTTTTTTCAGTAGTTCTGACGGGGTGCGGCCCTTGCATGGAACTGGCGTTTTCCGCTAAAAATTTCTGCTACAGTGCAGCCCCGGTTACGCATCCATTTTTTATGTGGCGATAGCCATTTTTATGATGAATTAGAGCAGGTGCGACGAATCCTTCGAATACACAATGCATTAAATGTGTAGATTGTGCTCGCGCGATCTGCGCGATTACCACCCGCAGTAAGACAGGTTGCTAGCGGTTGCTTGGTCACTGTATTACTTTACTGGCAAATTTCACGTGATCCTAAGTTTAGATCCACCTAAGGTGCGGCGCTTGTGACGGCTTGGAGCAGCGCGTCACCGACCTAAAACGCGCCACTCGCATTTTCTTGCACGGTGAGGCACACCCATCACGCCTGCACCCCATCCTGGCTTTTGCACAGCATAACGTTTTGTCAATCCTTTCTGGTGCGAACTCCGAGCGAGCTAGCGTCGATGACGGACCGCGTGTGCGGGGTTCCAGGCCGAGCATGGCGCGCGGGACGACGCATTCGTGGTCGTAGCGATTTTTACGCGGCCAAAATTATGCGCGCATGAAACAGATTTTGGCTCACTTTATTTCGAATTGCCAGCGGCCAAGTTGGGGGTGCGGCCCTTACTTGGGGGCGGCCCTTACACGAGTATATACGGTATGTGTTTTGGCCAGTCCCCATGTTACAGTTGCAATTGAGGGCTGCTGCTTGCCATAAAGCATAGAAATTTTTTGTAGCTAGAAATCATTGTACATAAAATAGGCTAAAGCTTCTAGTGGCCTCTACATTGGTGTCTGTTTTTTATCTGTCGTCATGTATAATGCAGCCAGTGTGTTTCCATGGGATGCTAACCTTCACATTTGATTGTCAAGCTTTGGGAATCGAGTCAGCAATTCGGTATACATATAAACATAATCTGCCTTTTAGTGGCTCTTGACTTGACACTGGCAAGGCAAGTGAAGTTAGCTGAACACTAATCTCCTGTGTAACAAATCTTTTCGGTGTAGCAAGCCATTTGTAGATGGCCCAGTTGTATGTTTGTGTGTGATACTTCGTCATTGCGTCACAGAAGTCTGTTGTCTGGAAAGAGTATAAAAATGTATGCAAAGTAGAAGTTATGTGATGAAAACATTTTGATGAGGGAACTGTTTCTAGCGTAATAAAATGTTGCTGTGATGAAAAATATTATATTTACACTTTTTTTTCTAGATTTGTGTGAAGGGACCAACAGTCTTCCAAGGCTACCTGAAAGATCCTGAGAAGACAGCAGAAGTGCTGGATAAAGATGGCTGGCTGCACACGGGTGACATTGGCAAGTGGCTGGATGTAAGTGGGGAATCCTCAAGCTGATATTATCAGCTCACAGCTGAAGCACAAACTGCAGCTTGTGGCTTGCTGCAATTCGAAGTGTGTGTGCACATTTCATGCTTGCTAAAATTTTATTTATCGCGATGACAGTTTACTAGTTAGCGTCATTTTGGCATCTCATGCTAGTCGATGGTACTTGCAGTTGTCCTTGTGCCTATCAATTTATTATGAGGACAAAATCTTGACAGACTGTTGTGTTGTGCAGAGAAAATCTAAGAATAATTACCTCAGCTAAACAGCTGGCTTGTTTCCGCTCAGATTTCTCACAGGGGTGGAATTTGGCGGCGATTTTAGTCCGAAAGTTCTACTTCACACGGTCCCAACCAAGCATCTTGTGTGAAGCCTCGGAGTAACTCGAGTAAGCTCGAGTTAGTCTGGAAGAACGTCGCGCCAGTTGTAGCCAGTGGGAGAGTAACCCTGAGGGTGACCTTGGCCAAACCTAGCATAGCGACAGGCCTTGCAGAAAGAAAATAAATATTCCCGCAACTGGCTGAACAGATCAGCTTCACTGGCCACTGCACGAGAGCGCTATGCTATCACCGTAGCCAATCATGCCTCCGCCAATCATGCCGTAGCCAATCATGCACCCTCGCACTGTGCATTGCACATCGTCATCTTCATCAACTTCCATCTGCGGTGCGAACAAATCAGATAAGCTTAACCTCGATCAGAACCCGAGTATAATATCGTTGCCAGACTTGCTGATGACCCAGCAAAGCAAAACCATGTACCAATCAGGCTAAACACATGATTTCGCATGTCTACTCGGTTTAACTACGATAGAATCCTACTACTCGTGTTTTTAGTACGTTTTGGGTATCCCTTTTAGTACGTTTTGGGTGGGATACTTGCCTGATTCGGTCAGGATAATCAGAAATCCGCATCATTGGGTATGATGCCGAACAAGAACAAAGAAAAGCAAGCTTTCACAGAAACACGGTCGCTAGCCCCATCTCCTGCCTGCCAGAGGAATTAGCACTCTGCCATGCAGGTTGTGGTGAAATGCTGAATGGGGGAGAGGTTGTGCAGCTGATTTGAAGGTGCTATTTTTTTGCTTTATCTTGTTTGTTTGCCATCTTTGTTTCGCATCGTCTGCTTTCGTCTTTCTGCCACCGACAACAGCTGTGCTGAGTTTGTATGCGAATATTTCGGCTTTTGTACTTTTTCCTTCGAGATATCGGAACGTCAATCATAATGTGAGTGTACAGTGAACAAGAGCGGTCCATGGCTGTCACTTGGCTGTGTGAGTCCAACAGCCTGTGTGACATGCAAAAGCAGTTCATAGTGAGGTTTCATCGCTGACTGCCCCATTGCTCCTGCGTGGAGAGGTGAATTCCAAGCTCAAAGAGCTGTATTGAAGGCAAGGAGATGAGATGCTGAGAGCCTCCCGTAGCTGTACTGGAGATGCCATTGAAGGCACATTGAAGGGGTTCGTGAAAAGAGAGCACAAAGCATAGCACTGGCTGCTGCTTTATCAGAACAATTACTGCTCAATTTACGGCCCTGCTCAGGGCTCTCCAGTTATCAGCCTGGTGAGAGATTGCGCACCATTGCGGCTTTGCACCCTATCCTCTGCAGATAAAGCAAAGCAGAATGCTGACCACACAGACAGTGTGGCCCAGTAACTGCTTGTGATATTAAATTATGACAAAGTCTGTCATCATCAAATTCTAGTCGGTAGCAGAATGGCAAAGGCATCTGATGTTGAAACAAAGGTCAAAACGCTGTATTAGGATTGACAGAAACCAAACCGTCGAACTTTGAGGCAGTATCGTGCAAACAGTGTTTGCTGTGCATAGTGCTGATAAAATAGTTGAGAAAGGATCTTCATACCACACCCAGCTGTGCATTTTATTTCATCACACTCTCTACGGCTGAGCATTCATTACTCTGGCAGGTGCAAAATGGTGCCACTAGTACTGTCTTCTACAAAGGCTTGTATTTTTGGTTCGGCATCACTGCAGACTATTTGGATTTGCAGTTACCTCTGCCTAAATGAACCAAGTGCCCCACCTAAACGTAGTACAAAACAACAATTACTGTAAAGTGCCACCTCTGTACAAAATATCAGCACAAACAGACCAGCAGGTTAGCCAAGAGAATTATTCTCCTGTTTTCTCTGTGTGATGCTGCACACTGTATGTCTAAAGATGAAAAATAAAGCAGCACAAATGTTTGGTACAATCATTAGCGCTTCCAAGACTGATCGTTGGGAGAGGGTGAGATGAGGTTAAGCTAAGTTATGTTAGGCTAGCATCCTGTGAGAGGCCACTGTGTGGTGTATGTAATATGTCTCATGAGTGGCCCAGAAAGTTGTGTGAGACTGGTTAAAGGGTCCCTGAAATGATTTCGATGGGCATATTCTAGTGCGACAGATCTGTAGAGGTGGTCTTTGTGGTTATTCGAGTCAAATTTGAAAGTCCTGCGTGGGCCCTATAATTAAGAAATAGTTTTTAAAAATCACTGCTCGCAGTACTCCGCAACCAATTAAGGCGACACACCTCGCCGCGCGTCCCGTACCCCAATGATGTCAGTGGGCAGAAGCGCCAGCTCAGCCCGTCTGCCCACTGACATCATTGGGGTAGGGGACGCGCGGTGAGGTGTGTCACCTTAATTGGTTGCGGAGTACTGCGAGCAGTGATTTTTAAAAATTATTTCTAAATTATAGGGCCCACGCAGGGCTTTCAAATTTGACTCGAATAACCACAAAGACCACCTCTACAGATCTGTCGCACTAGAATATGCCCATCGAAATCATTTCAGGGTCCCTTTAAACTTAAAGAAGCTGCTTTAACTTAGCTCAGTGCTAACTGTAGTGTCTTTCATTTTGATATTTGTTTCTACCTTGCACAGCAGAAACATATGCCCTAGATATTTGCAGTTGACGTCTGGTGAAGACTTGGTGTTATTTTTTCCAGAATGGTTGCCTGAAAGTCATTGACCGCAAGAAACACATCTTCAAGCTGTCCCAGGGCGAGTACATTGCACCCGAGAAGTTGGAAAACATCTTCATTCGCTCCCTCTTTGTGGCCCAGATCTTTGTTCATGGGGAAAGCCTCAAGGTATGTGGCTGGGCCATGAGAAAGAGTCCTTTGCAATGTCCACAGAAGTATCAGTATGAACACAGCAGTATGTGGGATACGGTACTTTCCTTCCTATGCCTCTTAATGTTGACTAGTTTGAATGACAGAGCAAAGCACCACAAAAAACATGCTCTCGTCTATTTCTGGATGTGTAACTTCACCCTATGTGTATAGCTGGGAAACTGTACTACAGCTTCAACTTCTGTTTTCTTATCGTCCATAACAGGATGGTGTCTTTGTGTTCATTGTGGTATGTTATTGAATGTGGTAGCATGTCAAGCTGACTGTGCTGTGACAGCAGCTCTTACCACTCAGTTTTGTTGTGTCAGCATTAATTTCTTTGACGTTTGTGATAATGATGGCTTTGTAGTTTGCACCCATCCAGTAACTTAGTGACATCAACGTCTAAGGTGATCAGCCTCAGTCGAATTTTGAAAAGAAAACATAAGCCGCAGGCCATGAAGGAGTGTTGAAACTGCGAGTTTTGCCCGAAAAATGCTGAACAGAATGAAAGACAGATCAGCTGAAACCACCTAGTTGGTCTCGTTGGTGCGAATTAAAAATTGAAACAAACCAGTGCACTCAAGAAGAAGGACAAGCAAGAGAAATGCATGCCAAGACATATGCTGAACTGATCTTGCTAGTTGGTCTACTTTGCAGACATTCATGGCAAACAAACCAGCATGCTCAAGATGGAGCCATGTTAGTAGTGGTGTTTCTCTCTTGCTTGACATTCATCTTGGGTGCACTGGTTTGTCATAAATGTGACGAGTAGTATATAAATTTTTTTTTTTATGACTGTGAGTTGCTTCTGTACTTAATAAAAACCACCTCAGACTGCTTTGGAAATGGCATAGTGGTCACAGGAGGCTAGCTTTATTTTTTTTTCACAGATTGGGAAGTTTGGCACTTGAGAGTTTTGCAGCTTTTTACTGTCTTTTTCTTTTCCAATATAGTAAGCTATGAAGTGTATTTTTGGAACCTTTTTGTCCTATTTGTTGGTTTCCTAAATTCACTTTTCTTTATGAACTTTTGTCGGTCAAACTAACTTTACCACTAAAAAAAAAATTTTTTCATGATATGCAATGACAGTCCTATGATTTTCTATACATTTCTGAAAGAAAAGTTTCTTTAACTACATTTCTGCTCTTCAGTAAACTAAGATTATAATAAAATCCGAATCAAATTTTTACTGTTTCAAAGACTACAAAAGAAATATACTTGAAGGTTCTCTAATCTGCTAGCTGAGCACTGGGTACAATGGGGATGTTAGGAAATTGATAATGATTGCAGCTGCACATTTAACGGTTACATATTAAAGTTGGAGTTTACTCACTTGAAAATTTTTGTTTTTCTCTTTCAGTCCTGCCTCGTGGCAGTAGTCATTCCCGATCAGGAATACTTGATGCAGTGGGCAAGAGAAAACTCTATATCAGGCACCTTTCAGGAACTCTGCAGGAACAACGTAAGTTGATGTTTTTTTTTTTTGTATCAGCCAGTCTGTCTGTCTCTGTGTGCATACATGCTTGTGCGTGTCTGTACACATGCACGTGCGTGAAAATGATAAATTGTAAGGTTTAATGTTCTGAAGCAACACATGAGCTCTAAGGGACAGTAAAGTGGAGGGCTCCGGAATAATTTAAGCAACCTGAGGTTTTTAAACGTGCGCTGACATCACGCAGCACATGGGCACCCTTTTATGTTTCGCTTCTATAGAAACACAGCCTCCGTGCGTGCATGCATGCATTCATGATGTTGAGTAGTGCACAAAATTTATTATGATTTTTATCGGGCCTGGTCTTGTGTAGCTATAGAAGCACTCAACGATTTCTCCCCAGTAGGGCGATTGTATAACTTCCATATGCCATCTTGCACACTGCTGCATTGTAATGCTGAAGTGCTGCATTGTAATGCTGAAGTGCTGCATTGTAATGCTGAAGTGCTGCATTAGCTTTGCCCAGCCAGTCAGAAAAAGTGAAATCTCGGCCATGCAGTCATTGTCGTACTTTGAGAGTTGTTCAATATTCAGTAGACCTCCAGAATAAAAGCTTACTACTGAATTGATGGATGTGTTAGGGCAAGACTGCTGCTGGTGCATGCATTTGGTGGTGGATGGCATTTCATCGTCACTTGTAGTTGGTTCTCGCTATATATGCTCATGATCCAATGCATGTTAACCTGTACTCAAAGGAGGATTGCTGTATACAAATGGCATGTCATTTGTTAGTCTAGTAAGCTTGTAAGCATGTCATTACGTATGTGATTATATAGTTACCCATCTATCAAAAAATTGATCTAGAGGCCACATTACACATGATAAAAACTACAGAAGTCTCAATAATATCTGTGATTGATTACCTTTAGGTCGTGACCTTGAGGCTGTTCTAGATATGTGGGCTTGTTTTTGTTGTTCTAAAATGCCTAAAGCATGAAAAGCAATTCTAGAAGGCTAAACGTTTGTCATGAGTAGCTTGATATGCTCAAATTGCTTATCAAAGTTCTGTTTCTCGGATAATGTATGCATGTATTTTGGTGACACTTCGCTGTCCAAAATGTTTTCCATAACATACATATAAGCTAAATCATGTAGCTTTATTTAGTAGTTAGCCCCGCCGCGGTGGCTCAGTGGTTAGGGCACTCAACTGCTGAGCCTGAGGATGCGGATTCGATCCCAGCCATGATGGCCACATTTCAATGGAGGTGAAACACAAGGTGCCTGTGTACTGTGCGATGCTAGTGAACATTAAAAGAACCCCAGGGGGTCGAAATTAATCTGGAGCCTTTCACTAGGGTGTTTCCGCAGCCTGTGTCGCTTTAGGACGTTAAATGCTACACCTCGCCTCGCCTCACACCTCACCTCACCATCATACCATACCATTTAGGTAGTGCATTTAAATCACATTGGTGTATTTGAATACTTCAGTGAAAACAATTTGTATCTGTACCAAGCCTATTTTTCCTCACTGCCTGGAACTATTCTGAGATTGAGCCGCCGCGGTGGCTCAGTGGTTATGGTGCTCGGCTGGTGACCCGAAAGACGCGGGTTCAATCCCAGCCGCGGCGGTTTAATTTATTTGGAGGAGAAATTCCAGAGGCCCGTGTACTGTGCGATGTCAGTGCATGTTAAAGAACCCCAGGTGGTCGAAATTTCCGGAGCCCTTCACTACGGCGTCTCTCATAGCCTGAGTCACTTTGGGACGTTAAACCCCACAAACGAAACCAAACCTATTCTGAGATTGAATCCAATTTGCATCACTGTCTGTGAGTTTTTGCATAATTTCATTAACTGGGGTAAGGTACCTGCAGCTTTTAATGGTGGCACTGTGGCTATGTGTTGACCCTTTACTCGAAGATAATTGCTTCCTGTCACTGCTGTCTTCATGGATTCAGAGTGTGCAAGAACGCTGTATGAATTCTGGAGCGTTCAATGTTTTTCTGAAACAAGTCGAGCAGTGTCATTATTGCCAGCCTAAGTTCTTGAGCAAAATATGAAATGTCATCAGAAAATTGTTAATTTTTTTTTAGGAGCTATTTGTCCACCAGCACAAGAGTGAGATCTTACTAACCCTGTGTTTGGTGCATAATAGCCTCAGCTGCTTACGTGCCATAAAACCCAACACACACGTACATGCATGCATGCACACGCACCACACGCACCATGTGTACGCGCATGCATGTGCACACACATGCACAGTCATGTGCACACATGCACACACATTTTTGCTAACTGCTGAACAAGTGAGGGAAATGGTCTCAAAATGTTTGTGCAGTATAACCCCGCTATAGTAAACTCGGATATAGTCAAAACTCCGATATAATAAAGTGCAACTGCAGTCCCATTTCGTCTCCCATAGATGACTGTACATTTTTTTTTTTCGGTTATAGTAGAGATTACTTTCTAATGGCTGTAGTAAAGTGTCTGGCTGTGGCGACGTACCTCCCGCGGAATGATGAAAATGCAGCACGGGCGAGGCCGACATTCGGAGGCAAATGCATACCAAAGATGATAAAACGGTGCTCTTTGCGATGGTTTGGCCACGAGGCTCAGAAGCTGGAGGAGAAGCCAACTTCTTAAAGTTTTTGAGGCCGTGAGGCAAAGCGCGAAGCATGCATAAAAAAAAAAGTAGAGCTGGCAATGAACACAGAAAGGAGGAGGCGAGGCTCACTGACAAAGGAAATACAGTAAACTTTAGTGAAGAGTAAGGAAGGGAAGAAAAGGGTGAACATTCGCAGCAGGGCTGCGCGAAGCTCAGGGAAATGGTGGCAAAAAATGGAGGTGCGGCGGCACTGCTTCACTGCGCCTCGACTGTGTCGTAGATTTGGCTGTTTCCTTTTAAACGACGCTGAGGCTGCAGAAAATGATGCCATGTTCACGCAAGACTTTGGTTTTTCACATGAAATTAAACTCTTGTTGTATTCATAGCCTCATTTTATTTGTGCAAATGTGGTACTTCCTCAAGATGTAAACAGAATCGAAAATGTGGTAACGTGAAATGTGATAACTGAAAATGATTATCACATAAAGGGACAATAAGAGCAGGATGGAAGGTATCTGTGAGCTTATTTTTTTTTATAAACCGGCTCTGTGTTTAGTAAGTATCCAATCAATTACCAGCGAGCATCCTCATGACCATGCCATCACCAACAACTGATATAGTAAAGACCCTGACATAGTAAAGATATTTGCTGGCCCGAGTCACTGTACTATAGAGGGGCTCTACTGTATGGTATCTTCTTCGAAAGGTTTGCCTGTGCTTTGGCCCTTTTACTTCATTTACTGTACTGGCTATTCTGAATGCTACTACTAATCATTGGCAGTGGGCTACCATATTTATCTTCACACAGTTTGAATTTTTCGAAGAACAAGCAGCGCAAAATAGTGGACAAAGGGGATGAAGAGACTTATGCACTCGTGTGTGTCCTTCGCCTTTTGCACTGTTTTTCATTCAAAATGTTCAGTTGTCAACTTGGCCAGAAACATACACCCACTGCTTGTTATGTTTACTTGTATAACAGATTGTCAAGAAATCCATTCTGGATGATCTCTCTCGACTGGGAAAGCTGGCTGGACTCAAGTCTTTCGAGCTGGTATGTTTTGCTGTAATTATACAATGTTCTGAATGTATTTTGTGTCTTATGTGGCTTATGCTGCATTTATTTTTCGTGTTCTTGTGTTTGAAAAGTTACATTATTTGCCTTTATTTTAAGCAATAAAGGGAGGGCCTTATAACCGCATTCTTTGTTATGTAATATGAGTGCACATGCTCAGAAATTCAGTTTACTAGTGTCTAGCATGGCTGATAATAGTTGCTATGGTACTCTTGTGTGTGTTAGTATACTTAAATTTGGTTTTTTTAAGAGCTTTGTTTTTTTCCTTTGGCTTTGCCTGGGAACTGTTTTTTTTTATCTGTTCATTGTAAGATACCTCTGTATGTAGTCATTTTGCTGTAGTATAATGCTTGTGGCTTGCAGTGTGAAGGAATACAGTAAAACCTCGTTAATATGTACCCGCTTACCAAGTAGTTGCAGTTAAAACGTGGTTGTGAGAATTCCCAGCTTAGTCAGCATTGAAACCGGCGTATTGGCTGACCACTTAAGGCATAGTGGCTCATGAAATGCCTACCACTTAATGCATACTTGCCGTCGCAGTTTGGCAGGCGCTGTGCTGTGACGCAAAACATAGTCCGCCTTTCCGAAAAGCATTATCAACATGCGGACTGCAGGTGATACAACATTGCGACCATTTCAGCCATGTTCCCCTGAGTAATATCGTCACCAGCCCTATCACAGTAACCATCACCATCCATCCTGCCCATGTAACCTCACGACCTCGCGCTAACCTCTCACTGCGCGCATTATGTTGCGCGTGCAGTTGCGTTGTGGATGTGTTGTGGGCCGTGGTTGTGGGTAGTCAACACACGTTTTGCGGTGGCGTCCTTTGTCCCGAGCTAGTGCTGTGCAAAGCATAAAGCGGTTCTTGCTTCAGTGTGTGTGCGCGAACGATTGGCTCTCTGCCGAAAACTACTCGACCGAAGTATCGCGTACTGGCAGTGATGGAGAGGTGGGACGCTATTCATTCCATTGCAAATGGAACAATGAAGAGTGCACTAATGCGTTCGTGGGCAACTGAAAAGGACAGAATTTTGGTCAGCAGCAAACAAATGCAAATAAAGTGCATGTGCTTACATGTTTTTGTGGGAAATTTACTGTGCCTAAACTTTTCCTATTTTGGTGTAGGAATAATGGCAGATTTGCACTGGTCAGTTAAGGTGTACTTGCGGATAGTGTGTACTTTTCCTGCGTCCCTGCCAACTACATATTAACGGGGTTTTACTGAAGCATATTAAAGGGCAACTCTGGTGGTTTTGCAACATTTTTATCGCATCACATTCCTTGGTGTCCTTTATCCTTGGTGCAGCAGACCATTTTTCAGAATACCAAGTAGAACTGCTTTAAAACAGCAAGAGCAGCAAACTGAAACCAAAACTCTGTTCATAACCAGGGATGCTCCAATTAACACAGCAGTGGCGTTGGACATTACTGGAAAACGTGTGTGTGTTGATTAGCTGAAATAGCGACTGGAAATGAAAACTCTGTTCATAAAATGCCTAAGATGACCTGCTACAAGCCCCAATATTTGTCGTGCACGGAGGGAGCTGGCAATAACTTGCATTGAATATTTGTGATGTCGCAAACACAAGTGTTGCCCGCAGAAACCACGTGAAATTGCCTGGAACGGCAAACATTAAAATCAATTTGTGAAGGAATGAATTACTGCACAGCCTCTAAACTTAGTGGAACAGCGGAGAGCAAAACCTACAGGAAATGTTTTATTAGGATACATCAGTCTTGAAAAACTGCTTGAGTTGCCCTGTAAACATGTACTAATTTGACTTTTATTGAGGGCTCTGCAATGAGTAGTAATTTAGGGAGTATGTTTTGCTCTACCATTAGCACAGTACTGCTAGAGAAGTAGAAATGTAACAAATATTGCTATAGAGCTGCAGTTAAGGATTCCTGAGGTTTTTAGTTTTGGGGAGCATGTGCTAGTTTAAGAAAGTAGCAGCTATAAACTTCATCCTCATTTTTCTCTCTTGGTAGATTGTGAAGTGCAGTTTTGAGTTATGTGGGAACTAAATGGTGTTCTTGTTTCTCTTGTGCGCAGCTGAAGGACATTTACCTTCACAGTGATGTTCTGAGTGTTGACAACGGCCTCCTGACGCCCACTTTGAAGACCAAGCGGCCCGAGTGCCGGAAGTACTTCCTGTCCCAAATTGAAAATATGTACAGGAGTCTAGCCTAGAGCCCTAGGGGTAGTCAAGAAGAGACTTCTTTTCCTTTTTCTTTTTCTTTTCAAGCAATAGAGGCATCGTAGCAGAGGGCACAGAAGCCACCTTTCTCCATACTACCACGCATTGCCCTCCCGTGCTTCTAGTACATAGAAGAGGCAGCATATGACCGGTGCACTTACTTTCCATGCCAGTTCTCGCTGTCATTTTTTTTTTCTCTTTCTCTCTCCAAAGCTTAGCGGCTCTGGAAAAAAGTGCACCAAGTGTACTACTGCTGCTCTTTCTCAAGGACCACTCCTTCTAGATTGTGTAAAATGTTGACCTTGCGTTGCTGTTCTCTTTGTGTCATGCTCTGCGATTGTGTGCTCTTTTTCTTTTTTCTCATTGTGTGCAGTACTTGTTTCCCTCTTGAATAGTGTGGCATTTGCAGACTCTGGATTTGAGCTGAAGTAACCTAGTGGTACGGCTCAGGTAGAATGGATATACACAAGTTATCCTTCTTTTTTTTCTGTCGATAAGGGCAGCTTAAGGTTTGGGGATGCCCTTGTCGCATGGGAGTAGTGAAACATCAGCTTGTACGTTTACAGGCAAGCACAGTTTTAACAGTTCCTTTCTGCAGTGTTTCTTGAAATGATGTGGTTGCCTGAGCCTGAAATAGTGTGTTTATTCTCTTGCAAATTGTTATACGTGTTTCCTTGTTCAACTTTTTTTAACATTCTTTTATTCCTTCAACTTACCCCAGCTGCTTGCTTTCATGGGTGTCTGTGGCCGGCCCTGCCATTGTCAGTGAGAAGGACATGTTGTGTGTTGCATGTATCATCTGATTAGTGTTGTTTATTCTAAGTTTGCTGTTTGCAAATCCAGAGACTGTGTGTGCAGTTGCAAAATGAGATATGAAGAATCGTCATTTTCATGTTTTCACAATTCAAGCACCCATGCTTGCAGCATTCTTGCTGCTTTGTGAAATTTTCTCTCTAAGAGTACATAGAAAAGTATCATACATGTATTTATTCTGAAGTTAACTTTTCTTCTAGAAAACTCTTTCTGGTGAAGCCTTTCGAGCACTGTGAAAGACTTTCTTTGCTTTACCTCTGGTTTGGATGTCATATCATGTGATAGCGCTGAAGTCAGAACTACAGACTCTAGTCCAAACAGAATTTTCCTCTGTTTGAAGCTTGCTGTGACAGTGGTAATATAATGTAGCAACTATGTAGAGCAAAAATTGGGATCATGTGCTGTGTGGCTGACCACCTTTTTAACTGAGCATGTCCATTTGGCGCAGTTCTGTCTTGGCTAGAATGGTGCTCTTTCTCCTTCGCTTTTATACTTAAAATTTAGGTTAACACATCGAAGTTGTTTAGTACCATTTTTGTGCTTGTTCTTTCTGATCATAATTTTTTACATTCCACGCTCCCAATTACTACTCAAAGGTTTTAGGCCTTCCACCTTTATAGCCATCTCTTACGATGGCGTCTATGCGACTTTGGCGACTAGAAGTTTTTGCATTGACACATTGCTTGACTTGACCATCTTTTGGCATGCTAGCGAGTGTTTTGCAATAATCATGAGCAAAAAATAGAACATATATTAGTTACACTTTCTAGTACCAAATGACCAAAGAGTTAGTAGTACTTAAAAAGACATTTGAATGTATCTATGACACTCATGTTAGGCTTTCAATAATAAAAAGTCTGTGATCTTCACCTGCTTTCATTTTTTGTACTTTATTGGTATCTTGTTGGCTTAGTGGCCTGATTTGTAACTACTACAGTGTCTTTAATTGCATACTCGAACAAGTATATGGGATGTATATGGGAGGTCTAGCTGTTGCGTAGCAACAAAAATTGGGCAGGCTGACTTCAGTGCAGAGAAGCTGCTGCTGCTGTGCTACTGTCGTTTATTACCAAGAAGACTTATTTTAATGGAACTGTCAAGAACATGGAATGCATTCAGGCTCTTTATAGTGCGAGAGCATGGGCGCTGCTGCTTTTGGTCACGTGATCTTTCTGGCATCACTGGCTTTCCGGTTTACATAGATGACTGCTGGCGCGCTGGTGCCCTGCTGCAAGGCACTGTTCTCGCTCTCACTGTGAAAAACGAGCTGGTGGATGGCACAAAAACTTCGTTGTCAAACTGCACAGATTGCAGGCAGAGTATTTTCTGAGGTTGCTTTCTAGAGCTCTGTATTTTTGGTGAAAAGGGGGAAACCGACTTAGAAATGTTCACCGCTTTTACAGGATTGACAACTGACCGTGCACGCACTTGTGATCAGACGGTAATTGCTCACATACTTTGCATTCTGCTAACGTTCCAATTTCCAAAGGAAGTCTGTGTGTCGGTGCAAATGCAGAGGCATTCAGGTATGCGTTCTGGCGAAGAAAGACTGAAAACTAGTGCTGAAGTTCAGGTCCTGAAGGTGCGTTCAGTCAGAGCAGGCAGAAATATATAATCTTTTGGCGAGAAATTTCACCAGTGTCCCATGCATTTAAAAACTAAAAGCTTAAGATATTCGATGTATTGGACCAGCAGTGTCGTCAAAATTGAGCAAGGTTGCAGGCAGGCACACGTTGCTTTCTCTATGCATTGACTTTATTTAAAGACTTATGCACTAATAGGTGCAACAAGGTTGTTTTTAAATTTCGATTGTGTGTTTTCTTCTTCATAATGAGGCGTACGAAAAAAAATTAGGGGGACACATTAAGGAAGCTCTGCCCTAACAGCACGACTCCATAGCATTTATAGGTCTCTTCAGCGGCCTGGGGCACTCTCTGCGTATCACTTGGTAGACGAACACAGACACTTATCACTTATATTATTTTTTATTTAATTTATCTTACCGCCAGGCTTCCCTTTAACCAATTCTAACGATCGTTCCTCGGTGGTTGGGGGTCAGCGCGCCCGACTCGCTACCCAAGGGGTAACTGTTCAAATCCGGCTCGATTTTTTCTTTTCAGTGCAATTACTTTTCTTTATTTATTGTGAGAGGGAAATAACTGGAAAAATAAGAATGGGGTGGAGCGCACATGGCAGGTTCTTTCAGATCATTAATGGCAGTTAAGCAATGTCCCTCAAGTGAAAGCTATGCAGCAGCTGTATCTTACCGGTACTCACCTATGGGGCAGAGACGTGGAGGCTAACAAAGAGGGTTCAGCTCAAGTTAAGGACCACAGCGAGCTATGGTGAGAAAAATAGGTGGAACGTTGAGAGACGGGAAGCGGGCACAGTGGAGCAAACGCTGGTTGACATCCTAGTTGAAATCAAGAGGAAGAAACTGGCAGGGGTAGGGCATGTAATGCGAGGGCAAGGTAACCTCTTGTCCTTAAAGGGACACTGAGGAGAAATTGAAGTTGGCTTGTATCGACAGAATACGAGCTCCTGATTACAAAAATGCCACTCATACTGACAACAAAGCTCTTGTAACCTAGAAAAGAGCAACAACCAAAATACAGTTATCGCCGCCACAGGCCAAACTCGCAACGACAAGCGTGATGACGTCATAGGACAAAACAGTGTTGCTAGAACCAATGGTTCTAAAACACTAGAACACGAGGAGCCACGAATCACTGAGGCGCAGCCAACGCATGCGCAAATCTCCTTGACGTCGCCAGATGGCGCCACGTACGCCGCGCGCGCCTGCAGCATCGGGACCAATCAGCGCCTGCTCACCGGCGGTAGGCGGGCTCCCGGTATTCCGCTAACGGTAACAAGGTACACGGTATGCTAAAGGTGTGTATTTGCTAGAACTTCGTTGACGACTTCGAGAACGGAGTTGTCGCGCCGCAGCTAGCGTGCGTCGTGGTAAAGTGTGAGGAGTGTCGCCGAAGGGGAGCAGGGGAATGCGCAGACAAAAGGAGAAGGACCTAAAACGGCGTAGCGTGCGAGTGTCGTGCTTCTCGGCCCCAGCGAGTGGGGAATGGTGTCTTCTCCGAAGTCGGTTTGAAACACGAGACGACAGGACGGCTGGGGTGGACTGGCGCTGTGCTTGTTTTCGTTCCTGCTAGCTGGCCAGAGCGGCTAACAGTGGAGCGTGTGTTTTAAATTGTGTTTGTATCTTCTTGTAATAGCTTCTAGTTAGCCACGGAGGCTTACAGCGAGGTGTGTGTTTTATATTGTGTACTTGTCTTTTGCGTTGTGACATCTTTCGTCTCAACGATGGCGGGAAAGTCATCTATTGGCTAAAAAGTAAGTTTTAGCGGGAGGATTGTCTATTGGCTGAGTTGTATGGAGGTTTTGGCGCGAATGTGACGAGATGGGTGCGCGCGAAGGAGAGCGCCGGGGTTGCGTGTGTGGCAGCCGGACAGATCGGTCGTGTGTGGCCGGTGGTGGTCCCGGGGCCGAGAGTGTAGAGTTGGAGACGCGAGTTAGTTGAGCGGCTGCCGGACGGGTTGGCCGTGTGGTGGCCAGCGGTGGTCCGGAGTCGTGGAAGTTTTGAGGTTTTATTTTTAGTTAAAGTGGAGAGGCCGAAATCATTCGGCATATGTAAATAAGTTGTGTATACATTTGTAATAAATAATTTCTTGAAGAAAGCCTTCCAAGTGCCTCACCATCCGAAGACCTGCACACCTGTCTAAACTCACCAGTCGCGAAGTACGTCCCCCGGGTCACTCATGAGACCCGCCCTCTACCGCTCCACATCAACATCGAAGGAGAGCAACATCAACGAGAAAGAGAGAGGGAAAGAAAATTCGTCACTGGGATCCATCGTAACGCTGGCAAAACGCCGGTGCAAACGTAAACGAAGCGACGGCCGCAATAGCCGATAGATGCCTTCAACGTGCGGCCGGCGGTAGCTTTCGTTTCGGCTGTTGCTAGACCGCACTGCTGGCCGCCAGAAATCACGGAGCCTGCGTTACGTCATGTGCATGTCATGTTCACGTCACTTAGTCCTGTGTCGTCATAGGAGAATCCCAAGTTTGAATCGGAGCGGCGGGAAAAACTTTTTCAACTTCGAATCCAAATTTCTTAGAAATAAATGCATCTTTCGCTGCCGGCCAAGTGGCAACAAAGCCATGAAATGCCGAACTATCGGATTTTGCTGTAAAAAAAAAATATTAATAGAGCTCTCCTCACTGTCCCTTTAAGGGTAATGGAATGGATTCCGAGATTAAGAAGTTTGCCGGGATACGGCGGCCGCACCTGGCAAAGGACAGGGTTAATTGGAAAGACGAGAGAGAGGCCTTTGCCCTGCAATGGGTGTAGCCAGGCTGATGATCGATGATTCATAGGCACTACATAATGATGGTAGAATGACGTCACGACCCTGTAGACCAGTCAGGAATTGTGTAGTGACGTATCACTGTTGTACTGTGGTCGTTGTGGGGTGTTTTTATTACCCGCTCGAGGTCGTGTGGTTGTGACTGACCTCCCTCTCGACCAGTTCCAATTCTCTCGACAAGCAGACGCCAACTACACCGTTTTCTCCGCTGAACGGGACTCTTAACGCATCGCGGTAACGTCAACTGGAATTTGTATACATCGGTCGCCACGTGGTGCCTGTTTCGGTGTCGGTTTCAACAGCCGAGCGATGGCTCTAAAGGTATGACCAAAGTCCCCAGGGGCTTTGGGTAGGACGAGAGCAGTGGAATGTGCACCCTGAGGGTTACGGTGGAAGGAGGAGGGTATTGCGAATGCGAGGAACGCGCATTCCATTAAATACCTCAACAGCTGTCGCTGAACTTCGCGTTACACAGTGGTACCGTCCTGACGGTTTTTTTGACGCGTCAACTCGGAGACGTTATTTCCTCACAGATATCTCTGCTATCCTGGCTACTTCATTTTCGAGCACACGGAAGCAGTTATCAGCTATTTAGAAATTGCTCAATTCCTTGCTTTATTTAACGCTGTCTTACCTTAAACCTATATTAACGCATCTTCAGTGGATTAAATATATGAGTTGAATGAATGACGCTAATAAAAACCGCGGCTTAGTGGGAGACCTAATACAAGCGCGACAGGGTTGCCGACACTGGAATCAGTGGGTACATACAGGTTTTAATTTGAACTCTGAGAAGTGCCCAACATTTGTAGGTGTGTTCTAAATATTTATACCATTCTTATTTGACACTTTTTCTGGGTAAACTTGCTTTTATCCGCGCACACTGAACCGAGAAAAACGTCCTCTCAGATCAGCATGTTACCGGCACCTGTCCCTGTGCAAAAAAAAAGTACCTCGCCTCCTCACCCCCTCCCCCCGCAACCCCTGTTGGCTGCTTGGAGAAAAAAAGTAACTGGATGACCAGAAAACCTTATGCGAGAAAGCTGCGATAGCAGTTGGATTTAGCCTAGATTACTTTTGCGCTTTTACTCTAAGCCGAGGTTTCACACACGCGACAATTTTTCTGAAGGTGAAAGTGGGAAGCCCCTTCTAGGGGGCACGGTAGGGAGGTGACAGGTGTGTGGTGGGTGGTGCTTCTGTGGGTTGGAGACTTCACTCTCCGAGCTTCACAAAGACAACGCCGGCATTTTTGGGAAGTGCCACTGGTACTGCTATCGCAGTAAAATTGGTTTTTGAGGAAAGGAAATAACGCAGTATCAGTCTCACATATCTCGGCGGACACCTGAACCGCGCCGTAAGGGAAGGAAGGAAGGTGGGAGCGAAAGAAGTACCTCTTTCTCTTTTTCGCTCCCACCTTCCTCCCTTCCCTTACGGCGCGGTTCAGGTGTCCGCCGAGATATGTGAGACTGATACTGCGTTATTTCCTTTCCTCAAAAACCAATTTTACTGCGATAGCAGTACCAGTGGCACTTCCCAAAAATGCCGGCGTTGTCTTGCCGCAGTAAAACGCATTATTGTGCCATGTATTGCGCCGATTTGTTAGGGCGTCTAATTTCCGTTTTACATTAATACTTAATAGCCTCATAAAGGCCTTATCTAGACACAGCTAGGTGTTTTCGAAACTCTTTTTTTTTTTACATGAAGGTGCTGCCCGCCAGCATGGATGGGTACACGCCTCTTGGCTGTCAGAGACGCGCGGCATGGCGACTCCTGCTTCGACCTGCGGTGCCATGGGTTTAGGATTTTCAAAAGGCCTCGTTAAGCTTATGTGCAAAAAAAAAGAAGAAGAAACGGTTTTTTGCGAAAAAAAAAAAGGAGTGGGGGTGGGAGGGATGGACACGGCTGGTTTCTGGCTCTTCGGCGTCAAGCAGCCATGGGATTAGGGACAGGAGAGAGGGGTAGAGATCTGATTAGGTTTGGGAGACAGGGCAGCCAAAACCGGAGGCGTGTCCGAAGCTGGTGGTCTTGCAAGATTACGCCGAAAGGGAGATGCAGACACTACGGGCGTGGTCGCACAGGCAAGCGCTCTCTTGCAAACGGTCGTGTTTGAAAAGCGCGCTGAGTCGGTCGGTGGGGGCGTTTTTTCCGCTTTAGTTGAGATGGCGCCAACGCTTCATATTTAGAGCTGTTGCACGGAACCGTGGTGACCGTGGTAAACGTCAATAGTAGTGTTCTGCAAGGTGTTGTAGTTAACCATGGTAACCATGGTGCACCGAACAGTCCAAAGTGGCCAACCTTAGTGATATATATCTAGATAACGGTTTTTCGTTGTTGTTTAGAGATCCAGCCTCTTTTTTGGGAAATCTATAGGGACTGTTTAAGCGATCCAATTTTTTTTTTCGTCGCATGGCGTAATGGCTATGCAGAATGGGCGACCGCTGATTGTAACGGCAAAATGGGAAACACCGCTCACTGCTGCCCGCTATGTTTGTTTTAAAGCTTAGGTTATAAATAATTTGGATATGAGAAAAGGTACGGCGCAATAACTGTCGCTCTGGGTGGGTATCTCAACCGCGCTGTAAGGTGAGGGATGAAGACAGGAATTAAAGCTACTAGAAAGTGAAGGGCTCCGGAATCATATCGGCCACCTGAGGTTCGTTAACCTGCACTGGCATCGCACAGCGCAAGGGCTTCTTTTGCAGTTCGCCTCCGTGTAAACGCGTAAAGCTTATGTAATGGCTTCTGCGCTGCGAGACGAAAAGCGAAACTTTGGTTTACTGAGTGTTAAACAGCGCGTACCAACTTTAATGTCACAGCATGGCGGCTACTGCGCTGTGAAAGGAAAAACGTACAAACGTTAATGTCACAAACATGGCGGCTACTGCGCTGTGAGAGGAAAAGTGAAACCTTGACGACTTGAACCCTCCACAGCACGCTTTTAGCGCTCAAGCACGTGCTGAGACTTTCACGCGCGCTGCGCTCAGCCGGTCAATGAAAGCTTCTGGGATGTCTGGACGGTGAGCAAGGTGAGCTACAGAGAAAGAAAACGGCAGTGCGCGACAAATAATACGTGGTAAAATACGAGGCAAGTGTCCTCCTTTTCCTGCAATGTGCGTGGCGCAGATTACAACGGAGAAAAATCTGAAATTGATCGCAATCGCGGAAGCATTAAACGCAAGGAAAGATCTGTAAGCTTACAGTCCATCCACGAGGTAACGTATACAAGGTGTTTCAGGGAAACCCGCGACTTTAAAAAATATCCTTTCTTGAGGTATACAGATGGCTTTAGCGGAATAGTAATGCCAGTGCTGGTTGACATCAGAAAACGGGTCATTCATAACTAGGAAGCTGGTTATGTAATTACTGTTAGTAAACTTTACTAGTGCAGACAGGCGCCTGGTTGCAGTTAGATACTTAGCCGGGCGATAGTAATAGCAGAGTCCTTAAAGGGAGACTGAAGCACTTTTTTTGAAAATCGGGCTGGCAGCGGCATCCTATAGTTTTTCATGCTGTATGCTGGAATATCGCATCCAAATAAGGCAAAAACAAGCGTGAATTGCCTTTTTTAGCCGAAATATGCGGCCTGTGCCGCGGGGCACGCCGCGCGGCGCGCCGCCACCCGTGATTGGTTAAGAGAGGTCGTGACGTCACTTTGAGGACTGGAGAAGCTGCCGATGCGGATCCGGCGCTGCGTTGAGTGCTGATCGCGGCTTCTCGTGTCGTTGTAAAAGCGAATACGGCGACTATTTTTTTTTACTGACCTCCGAAGAAAAGGATACTACAGTTTGCTTGTTCCACGTATCGCTTGAAACCAAAAAAGACACAAGCAAAAATTCTACGCCTAGCACAAGCATACGCCAGCGTCAAAGACGCGATGCAGACCATACGTAAAAGGTGCCAGCACAACCTCGGCTCGTATTCTCGGAAAGGAAGGGGTGCGAACAATACTCAAGTCAATTACCACCACCGGACGCCTCCTGGCTCGCCCGGAAGAGCGTCATCCTAAAGAAAGGCCCAAAGCACTGTGTACAAAAAATCCTGTTCTCAGTACCCGGCGTTGCAGGTTGGGGCAAGAAAGTATTTCAAGGAAACGATGAAGGAAAACAAAGTTGGTGTTAAAATTAGCGAAGCGCAGTGGCCAAGCACTGCGAGGCATGTGACCACAAGATAGTGACGCAATCATAGTGCGCTGGAAACCAAGCCAAATACGCGCAGAAGGCTGCTGCTTCACTCATGGCGCGTTCAGCAGATGCCAGCAAATATTAATCGCTGCTTCGGAAACGTTCGCCCTTCCTAGATTTGCAGTTTAGGTTCAGTGAAGTAGTGGCCAACTATATCAGTGTTTAAAAGCCTAGCTAGCTGCAACTCGCCCGCTGCCACAACTTGATGAAGAAAGCGAGTAAGGTTGCGGTGTTTTCTTGCAAAAACTCGGTTGGCATTCATTTCTCTCATAAATATGCAGCCGAAATCAACGTCGAATGCTTTCATTTTAATTGCTTAGCTACGATTAAACGAGATGCCGCGTATGAAGAGCTTCGATGCTTGCTTGCTTTGCTTTATTGTGCTTTGCTCTGCTTGCTTGCTTGCTTCGACACGTCGAACCGAGTATAAAATCACTAACCGAGCCTTGCTGAGCACGTCTCAGGTGGTCTGGCCGCACCTAAGCTGAGGAGAGCGACACATGCTTGAGCCTCTATAAAGTTTCTTCATGGGCTAAGTGGGCATGTTTCTACTTTTAAAAGAGGCGCTTCTTCGGAATGTGACACGCCTCTCATGCGCGAGAAAATCGAAGGAACTGTGTCATGGTTCAGCCGCGCCTTTTCGACAGAAATCTCCAGAGGTCACATTAGGGACAAGCTCTGCATGTAGCCGCTCTTACGAAAGTGCTTCGAGCAGAGTAGGCTTGCTTTGGTCAGCTTGAATTCTTTGTCACAGCAGCGAGCGCTTGCGCTGCGAGCTTTTGATCTTGCTAAAAACAGTGGAAGACGGCACAGTCTCGGCCGTATTTGTTCTGACACGAACGCAGAGTAGTACCTCGTGTTGAATCTGATTCTCAAGGTCGGCTGACAAACTTTGTACGTCACAACGCACGCAGCACGAGAAACAACGCGCGCTGAAAGCTCGCTCGGGTGCGCCGAAGTATCCCCGGCTCCTCAACGTGACGTCACGTTGGCCGACATGGACGAGGTTTCCCTCTCCGCTGTTCTCCTCTCCTACGCTCGCGCGGGGCGCGGGAGATTTGAACATCGCGTTTTTAATCGGTGATTGCGCCACTGTTTTAGCCAAAATCGAAAAAATAATTTCACAGACGTGATCACCAATGACACTACTTCAAAATCCTAAAAAAATAGCTGATTCGAAAACCGCCTCAGTATCCCTTTAAGGACTTTGGTAATAGCCATACAATTAAGTTTTTTAGAATTTCGGAGAAGCGAGTATACCCTTTGCGCGGTGGCTCAACAAATTTCGGCAATCTCGTCGCTTTGGCTAGTGAAAAGCGGCTCCCCCCACCTAACGTCACCTCGTTGCTCACATGCCACGCGACCTCTGTCCCTCCCGCGCTTCGGTGCTCGCCGCTGCTCGCTGCTCCAGCCCAGCCCACGCGGGAGAGAGGAGGTCACGTGATGCGTGCGCAGTGAAGTGACGTGTGGTGATATGGACGTCGCTTAGCGCATAGCAGACCCGCGCGCTTTCGAAAGAGCGTTGATGTCCACCAACACTAGTATTACTTTGCCGGAAAGCCATCTCTTTACCTCGAAAAGCTTATGTTTAAAAAGTTCAGTGGCAGGCTTCCCTGGAACACATGGTATATATGCATTCTGTAAGGCAAAATGAAGCCGAAAAAAACTGTCAAAGAGGCAGGAATCGTGCTTGGCGTCTTCAACACAGAGTACAGCCTGCCATTTCAATTGTATGGGGAACATGGTTGATATTATTAAAGACATGAAGGAATAAAATTAAAAAGTTCGGAATTTCTTGCACAATCTAGGATTTTTTTGGCGATCATTGAATCAGTAGAGAGAACACTTCGGACTGAATTGGCAACGCTGTCGCAATCAGAGGCGGTATGTAATCCAGTGCGGCGGAGTTGTCCGTTTTCACTTCGAAACTTCGTGGCACCTACGCGCATCGCTCCTGCGTAGCTTGTTGCAACCTTTAAAAGCTTATCCCTGCTGTACGGTGTCGTCTGCCATCCATGCATTTTAGTGGCATAATTTAGGACTGTGATTTTTTTAGATTAGTCCACTGACTAAACAATGCTTAGATCGGTGCATACTACTTAACGCTGCTCTTCATTCTTTGTAATGGGATCTTTTGAACAAGCATTTTGTTGTTTCTTCAGGATCAATATTAAGGTTAGGTGTAATGTACTCGTGTGTAGACCTCTATAGCAGGGAATGAAACTTCTTATACCTCCCAGCGGCCACAAATTAGAGACGCTAGCGCCAATGCCTCATTCAGTTACGTTCATAGCGGTTGGCGGACGAATAACGGCGTATTAATGTTCATGACAATGGACGATCGAAACACATGGGTGGGGGGTTTCCATGGTAATGTGTGTGACACCAATAGAATTCAGTTAACATATAGTGCATCATCGGTTCCCACGATGTGCCGACTCTTCTGCGGACCAAACACGATGACTGCTTCGTCAACAGCAGTGGCTAAATCCTATAGTCGGATACAACTTAAGTCTGCATTAAAGCTCCGCCCACATTCAGCCTCCGCGCGCAGAATTCCTCCACGACGAAAAATTAGTGCGCTGCTTAAACGTTTCTTGTTAAGTAAACAAGAAGTCTATCACAAGAAAAAAATTGTGAGCCCTAGAATTTCGATACGTGGATTGTTTGATATAGTAAAACATTAAAAACCTGATTTCGTTTACAGTTGCGATTGGCCAGTGGAGTAATACAGGACGCCGCGGACCGCGGCCCAGTGTTAGCAACTGCTGTTTTTTTTAAGTTGTATCCTACTATAGTTCACGATTCACGGCGCCGAAATGAGCGGTGGATCCAGAAAGCGAGCCCAGGTAGCGGTTCCCGTCGTAACCGTGCGTGTCTCGCTGCACTCTTCGCAATTTCGAATGTCACGAGCACAAAACCAAACACCATCGTAGCTGCTGCAGCATCGATATCACTAAAACATGAAGGAACACGACGCTAAAGTGTCTGTGACCAGCGCCGCATAGCAGGCGACAGCGCCCTAGAAAACGCGACTGACGGAGTTCGCGAAACGCAAAGGATGAGGTACGGTTGCAACGGCCGCGCGGGTGTGAAAGTCACAAGGGATAGAGAAAGAGGGAGAAATCTCTTGTGCTTTCAGAAACTTCTTGCGGTTAGATCTCGCTCTTTATTACAGACGCTAGCGCCAACTGCTCCTTCAGTTACGTTCATAGCGGATGGCGGACCAGTTACGGCTTCAGCGGAGGTTTCTTTAATTAGTCGGGACGTAAGTTTCTCGCGTTTTCCTCCCCGCGTCTATAGTAGAACACAATTTAAAAACAACAGTAGCTCGTAACAATGGGTCGTGGTCTGCGGCGTCTTGTATTAATCCGCTGACTAATCACAACAGTAAACGAAATCAGCTTTTTTTGACTACGTCAAAAAGCGAGAGGCATAAAAATTCTTGAGCTTATAATTTCGTCTGATGGTTAGCTTTTAGTTTAGGTAACAAGATAAGATTAGACAACGGACTCCTCTTTTCTCGCGGAGAAATTCAGTGGGGCTTCCTGAATGTGGGCGGAGCTTCATTGCAGACTTGAGTTGAATCCGACTAGAATGCATTTCATTTTTGCAAGAAGGTCGAGCGAAATACATGGGCATGCCTCAAACCTTCGTTCCCTTCATCTGTAGCTGAGTCCAACAAATCAACTACTTGTACTTAGCACTGTTACGGAGTTTGCCGTCAGTGAAGAGAAATAGCATGCTGCAGTTTTTTTTTTTTTTTCAGAATACCACCTCACCCCAACCCGCTGCAGTACCATGGTGTCAACAGCCGGTTAAATTCATTGATTTAAAAAAAAAGAGATAGCTCTTAATTTTGCTCTAAGCGATGTCTTGACAGAAATAACAAGAAAGGTAGTGAGTGACAAGTTGTCAAGACAAGTTGTCATGCGGTACAGTCAGTTATCGCGATGAGTCCACGGGGTGTGTTTTTGTGGGCCTTTACCTGTCGCGAATGACAGCAACTAGTGGCCCGCTGTCACGTTTCCAGAACTGACCAGGCATGTGTTTTGCTTCTGTGTGGATCGAAGTTCCCGCCGGCTGGTCCTCTCATTTATTTATATATCGACACTGTAGAAAGGGTTGCAAGCCGAAATGGGGCTACATAAAAAAAAGATCAGAATGCAAGAGTGAATATCGCGTAAAATCAGTAGAAAGAAATGAAAAACAAAACACTGAAATTGTATCATACGACACCACCACACCGTGTTACCATGCGTCAGTTGCATTCTCACAATTTTGCAGTCGTAATGAGAAAGTGCTACCAGATGAATTTCAGGACTCCTCAGCATGGTATTTGAAGAAATGGTATTTGGTTAGCGCAAAGAAAGATGTGATGGGAAGATGATGATGCCTTCCATAGTCGGATACCACTCAGGAACAAAGTGGCAGATGCCCCTCAGAGGAGGCCCTCCAGCCAATGAGGTCCACAGATTTTCATGACGCCGATGTTAATCCCTTTCATCCATCTCCCCTGAGATGTTGTGCTAGCAGGTCCAAGGGGATTAACCACGACGTCATGGGAATCAATCTGCACCATTGGCTGGATGGCCTTCTTTGAAGGGCAAATCCGCCACTTCATTCTTGAGTTGTATCAGAATATAGTTTGGGAATACGTGGAGGACAAAATATAATTACTTTATGAAATATGCGTGGAATTAGCAGTAGGGTGAAAACCACTAGAGCCAGAAACGCCCCCCCCCCCCCCCGCGCTTTTTTTTTTCAGAGCGCTAGCTCTTATGGGGAAGGTACCTGGGAAAGAGGTGGTAGTTTTTGTAGTTAGGAAGTGTCTGCGGACAACACGAAAGGCGATGGCCCGCGTGCTTTCACCGCCACCTCGCCCGTGCCGTTAAGAAAGGAGACATAAATTGGAACGGTGCGCAGACGCCACAGCTAGGCTTCGAAGGGAAAGGAATAACGCAAGTAACGGCGAAGAAGCCGGAACGAAAGCTGTAGAACAGTCCCGGTACTCTTAGCGAAGGAACGCCCACCAAAGCCACAACCCTTTTAAATGGGCGCTGAAACACCTTCTGAGAAGAGTGCATAAACTCGCTCAATCACTATATTCTCTCGTCATGAACACCTGAGCCAAATAATACACTTCTACCCGCTGCAGAGAACCCGCAATCGCGCGCGAAAGTTGGCGAGTCTTTTCCGGCGACTTTTACACGCTCGCACCCTCCTCCGTAGCACGCTGCTGCGTATACCAATTCAGAGAGGCCTATTGGTTAGATTCTTTCGGACGTCAGGCAGCTACCATTGCCGCGGCCAGTAAGCAGCGTCGCTTCGGCGGGCCAGGAAGCTCCGCTCCCGGCGGTTGGCCCGACGGAGGAGCGCCGATCTTCGAGCGTGAAAAAAGTGACGAGAGGAAAGGGAAAGGCGCGAAGACGCTGAAATTCCGATTTTAACTACAGCTGACTCAGCTTCTACAAAGCGTTTAAAAAAAAAAATTCTTGCTGGAGGATATTCGTGAAGGGGCGTCCTTAACACCCAGGAATACAGCAACTTTCTAGAGAGCCCATTTCAAAGCCCCTTTAATGACCAGCGAGTCAGCAGAAAGCCGCGAGGTTCGCCAACGAGTCCTGCTTTTCGAAGCGGCCGCCGTCGTGCAGCTTCCAGCAGGAGCTCATGCCGATCGCGTTGCACAGTCCGAAAGTGTAAAAGTACACGCGGCCAGACACTCATTGCAGGGCTTGATATTAGGGGTCGAAGTAGGGGGAGGCGGTGGCGTCGAAGGAAGACGTTCGCAACCTCTCCAGAACATAGCTCTTCCCCTGTTACCTTCAGTCCCCGAGCGATAACTTTTGCGGACTTGGGGTGCGCCGAGGACGAAAAAACTAACGAAAGAGAGAAAGTGGCTGCCTTGGTTTACGCAACTTTTGTGAAGGCGTCCCTGTGGCGTTCAAACTCGAAGTTGTCACCAGGGTGGTGTTGGTCGCTGAACTCTTCGAAGCGGCACCGATGACCTCGGCTGGCTTCTCGCTGCTGTTGCCGAGAACCGCGTTCGGGTGCAGCGCGTGTGGCACCGTGGTCGTCTCATTGAGCGCGCCTTGGATGGCCACCATGGATGTTCTATTCGGCGCTCCCGCATCTCTCCTTGGTTCATGGCCCGCCGCTGGAAGGGCTGGTACCGGGGCCTTCGTGGTGGTCGATCGGGCATCCGCCGCGGTCCCCCACCCGCTGCTGGCGCTCTGCTGACGCGCCATCTGGGCTTGCATGGAACCGAAGTAGTGATGCATGTCCACAGCGTCCCGCTTTAACTTGCCGTAGCTCCTGAATGAGTAGCCCAGGACGCCCGCACATCCCAGGATGGACATGCTAAGCACGGCGATGACGATGCACAGGACATGGCGGTTGATGAGAATCACAGGAAAGTTGAGCCGTGGCTGCCGCTCGGCCTCCATGGTGGTGTCTTCCTGGTGGTAGCTGCAGGCCTAGACGTACGACGACTCCACGGCGGCACTTGGAACGGTAGCTGTGACAGGAGCTTCGGCTGTCATCAACTATCTTCCTGCTTCTAATGATGAATCATCGCCCTTGGTTTTCAAGTGTTAGGTGGTGCGCGTGATTTGGACCGGCGGTTTCGTCGTCTTCGTGGTCGCCGCCATTGCCGCTGGAAGACTAGAAAGTGACTCTCACACACCTCTATGAGCGCTTCGTCGTGCCTTGACAATCCAGTCTTCTCTGACTTTAGGATCGAGGTTAACGTGAGCACCGAGTAGACATGGCAAACCGCCGAGAGAGGTCCTGTTGTAAATATTTAGTTTCTTCTTATTACCTTATGAGACAACGACAGCGTCGCACAGCGTCAAAAAGTTCGCGCAACCTGTAAGGCGTGTTTTCTTTTCTTCTTCTTTTGAATTCGTAGTACTCAAAACAAAAAAAAAATGGTGGGGTTTTAAAGCATTTAAACTGAGTAGACGTGCCAAAGCATGTGTTTACCCTGGCTGGCTCACAGTTTTGCTTTGCTGGGTCGTTGGCACGTTTGGCCACGATATCAGACTCACGTTAAGCTCTGATCGAGGTTAGGCTGATTCGCCGGATTCGCAGGATTCGCCGGGCATGCCCACACCATGTGATACGTGTCCGCAAACACTTCCCCACAGTGTGGACACTCGCCCGAAAAGGCCGAATTGAAATGTTTGAGCACTGCCGGGCACAGTACCGTGTTGGTGTAGAGGCGAAGTAGCCAACGCTCCTCTGACTTACTGGGGCCTTTACAGGGAGGTGGGTATCGGCCGTGAGCGTTTTGATACAGGAGAGAGATCTCCCGAAAAGTAATAGCCGGATTAAAATCAGTAGCCGGATCAGGCGGCGAGAGAGGCGATGCCCGGTGGTTAAGCGCGCGGCGTGGTCGGCTGCGGCGATAACACAGTGCTCTCGTGCACTGGCCAGTGAAGCTGATCTGTTCGCGCCGCCCAGGGTTAGAAACCCGGTCGCGTCTATATTTTTTTTATCTATTTATTTAGGTCAGGCTTCAAAGATGAAATGGCGTTTGCAGCTTTGGTCGTGAAGTAGAACTTTCACTTTGGAAGGACGCGTACTATAACACCTACGTTGAGGATTCGTCCCGGTATCTTCTTCCTTTGTCTTCTCCCGTGGCTCGTTGCCTCTAAAGAAGATCCAGTCACTCAAAAACAACCCTATTCTTCTACCCGTCTTTAAGCATTTACCTCGTTTTATGACGTAACCCCAACTATAACAGCTGTGCACTTTCTCGAAGATTTATAAAGCAAAAAAAAATTCTTCCAGTTTGGGGATTTGGAGGTGCCCACTAATAATGCACTCTGCGCATCCACTTATTTGTAGCGCCAAAAAATATACACTCGCGAAAAAAAAAACAGAAAAGAAAACCATCGACGTCTCGGCGCCCTTACGGATGCCTTGTTTATACAAATTACAATGAAACAAAATGTAACCACTGGTGCTTCATATGAGCATAATGTTTCATAAGGACTGCATGCATATCTCTGGAATATTTCCTGCCTCATATCAGGTTTCTCGTTTGTGGTGCAGACTGAATGTGCATAGATTCCTTAAGTAAGCGCTTTGGTAAGTTTTTTTTTTTTGGTACTTACACGAGCCGCATACCAGTCAATGGCAGGGTCGGTATTTTCGTGACCACGGTCCGCTAATGCGTTTGGGCTGGGAATGCCTTTGTAGACGTCATACTGATGTTGCTTGACATCTCTCTTGAAATTTCCTGTTTCGCCTATGCAGGCAGCGCCACAATTACGGCAGAGTATCTCGGGGACAACTGAGTAAACAGCCTGTTCAGCGAGGTCCCTATTAAACGTACAGGACGTTGTCGTAGTTTGCTTGGAGGACACGGCCCACATGAACGTCATAGTGAAATAGTATTCAGGGTTTATTTCACACCGTGGGCATAGGGAATCGGCTCTAGCTCTTCCGCTTGTGCACACCTCGGTTTGATGTCATTGTGGCCGGAGTATCGGGACTCGATAGCCGTTGTGCAACAATTGTGGCCTGACTTGCTTTACTCCCGATGCCCGTCTTTTTCGTCTGGAACATACCCCGAAAGTACAGTTGAAGAACTGTGAAGCAACTGAGCTCTTGCAGTAGGTAGGATGGGACGACTGGAAGTTCAGGTATTGTCCAGTGTGGGCGGGCTTGCGATAAGCACTCATCTCAAGACCCTGTGTTGTGGGTTTCTCGAAGATGTGAAAGAAAGCAGTGCGGCCGTCCACTTCTTCTACAGGGAACTGAATGCTTTGTTTAAACGAGCTGAAGTGGAACAAAAGCTTTATACGTCTTGTCAATTGCGGACGAAGAAACAATCAGCAACCACAGAGAAAGTTTTAAAGGGATGCTGAATCAAGAAGCGCTGAGGTGTCGGTAGGTTGTGAGGCAAGGTTCGCACCTACAACTGAGACGGTAGCACCCATGGCGGTTCCGAAGGTATGTCTGCAGATAGTGTTATTGAAGCTGAAGTAACGTATTTGAGAGACAGATTTTCAGCAGTCGGCAAAGGCCGTTAGTTTTGATTGAGTTCGTTCCAAGAGAGTGGCGCCTTCCGATAGAGTAACAGGGTTTCCTTGTAACAATGAACCGCGAAACCTACCAACCTTACGTCGAAGAAAACCATGATTTGGACATCGTGAACAGAGGCGCTGTGTAGCTTTCCGACAAAATCTACAAGATTCTCGACGTGCGTAAAATTTTTTTCTCGCTAAAGGCGCGAACCTCTGGTGCCGGTTGCCGAAGAGTACGCTTAAGTGTGAACATATGACATCCACAATGGGGCGGAACGGTGTCCCATTCATTTGTGTTGAAAATTTTGCCTGCAAGTCACCAGAAAAAGAAAAACAAAAGCGTTTCTTCAGTTTATATCCTAAGTTTTAGACTCCTCAGTTAGCGCAGAGAGTGAGACGCTATTGACAAGTTCAGTTTTTATGTTCGTCGACGGTATTTCGCAGGAAAGGAAGGGTCGAAGACGAGGAAGAAACGACGAGAAAAACTGCGAAGCTGGTAATAATCAGTGCAGTCCCGACAATATTTTGACAAAAGAAGCAAATTCGAGAGGTTTGAGGGGAAGAGTATGCAGGAGCAGGGAAGGCGGAGAGGCGGAGGGAGTTTTCAGGGCATGTGTTGTGCATGATTGAGAGTACGAAACAATACGATGCGAAAATTTGGTGCTGCTTTGACGAGCAGGGCCAGGGTACCCAAAAAGCGTCTCAGAGTACGAGAACCGCGATCGATGATTCTTATGACGAGCTGAAACTATAGGTTCTGCGCTCCCGCTACGCTTTGCAATGGAATAATGACAACTGGGGCGATTCTGCAGCCCCGCAGTTGTCGCAAAGAACATGCTTAGTTTGTCTGAGACGGTGACCGTTCGTGTGAGCGACGTCGAGACAAGATCGGTTGCAAGTGTTCACGAATGTCACGGCAAACGCCATGGGGGCCCGCAGCGAAATTGGACATTAACAAGGGTATGATATCCACTCAGCGGAGAACACCATGGTACTTCAATGCGTAAAGGACTTTCCTTTCGCTGATTTTCCGCCTCCCTTTTGGAGTTGACTGCTTTTCTTAAACTTCCATCGTGAGGACCTTTGCAAGCAGGCTCATTTACTGCCTTTTTCGCTGATAATCTTTGTCTTTTACCGAAGAGAAGGGAGTTGCCTGCTGCTGTCGAGGAGGGAGCTGTCGTGCACAGGCTTTTCACACGATACAGTTCCTTCACGGTAAACGATGTCCTAACCAAAAACTCCTGCGTGGTCACGTGAACCATGTAGTCCAGTGCCCGACCGAGTGGGTGGCCAGACTAGGATATGGCCATACAAGGCCGGAGAGTGGGCGGGCTAGATAATGGGCGACACACATGCGGGTCTGGCAGCGGAACCTCTTGTTGACTGGGAGGGCGAAGGGTCTGGGAGTATTTATTATGCGAAGCATATTAACGTAGGTTTCGGGCCTTCGCGCGACGCCCGGCGGTGGCCACCATTGACCTTGAAGTGAGATCACATGATGTGACGTCACGTGATGACGTCACACCGGGATCATCACTGAGAGCTCCAACCGCCGCTACAACCTCCTAAACTATTTCATCAAAATATTTTCACCACCACCACCGGTTGTAGACGATTCGGTTTCGATAGAGGCGCGGTGCGCCCGTCTAGCAGCGTCTTGAGCGCGCCGCTTAGCAAGGCGCTTTTCGAGTTCTTCTTCAGTCTCCGAAGCCCGTTGTCTTTTCCTGGCTTCGTCAAGCCGACGTAGCCTCCCTTTATAGGCATACCGTCACACCACTTATCAGCTGCAGCAAACGTCAGAATGATGTAAAGGGTCATAAAAGCGATAAAAGACACAAACACTAAAAATACGACGTAGCTAAAAACGTTAAAAGCGGTGGAAGAACATTAAAAGGCATGACACGTGGTGTATAGGGCCAAAGAAACACGACACAAAACGAAATTGCAGAAAAAACGTAACAACACGTAGCGTCTGAAATTTCGTTTTGTTATCATCCTGTTGGATTCCATTCAGTCGTGTTTCTTTGGCCCTGTACACCACGTGTCATGCCTTTTAATGTTCTTCCGCCGCTTTTATCGTTTTTAGCTACGTCGTATTTTTAGTGTTTGAGTCTTTTATCGCTTTTATGACACTTTACATCATTCTGACGTTTGCTGCAGCTGGTAGGTGTTGTGACGATGTGCCTATATATTACGTGTTTCTTTCAATAAAGAATCGGTTGTCAGTATAGCGCGTTGTCTTGACCACGTTTCTTGTGATTTTTTCGTTTTTTTTTTTGCGCTAATGTCTTTACGTAGATCGTTCAAATTCTACGGGTTGGTAGATTAACTCTTCTTCTATAATAATCATTCTTTTTTTTTTTTTTGCAAGTATCTAATGGATCTTCTTCACTGCGTGTAGCTAATGAATTTCAAGAAGCAACAGGCCATCATGGAGTTTTTGTCGAAGGAAGGATGCAGGCCATCCGACATCCACAGAAGGCTACTGAATGTTTACGAAGCTAGATGACACCATTGATAAGTGCAGTGTACTTAGATGGATCAACAAGTTTAAACAAGGAATACCAGCGTTGAAGGCAAACCATCCAGTAGAACAAATGCGACCACTGACATGAGCCGTCAGTATGTAGACGGATTGACGCTGGCCTAAATGCATCGCAGTTGTGATGGAGACTACAAGGAATAGTACCTTTGTATTGAGAAAGAGTTGCTATGCAGGCATGTACAAATCGAACGACGTACAGGCGCGGCCATAAGTAAACGGAGCACGCTATTGCGTTCGAAGTGCAATCATGCTTTCTCCATTGGTAATGAAGAAGCGTTGTTTGTCTACAAGAAAGCCCACCAACCTCCACTACCAGCATGCACGTACCACTGCTGGAAATTTCAATTAGGTGACGCGTTAAAAATATTCGAAGACAGTTGCGTGCTCCGTTTGCTTTTGTCCGCGCCTGTACGTCTGTTGATAAAAAGGTTATACCAACTTTTACATTACTGTCGGTACAACTCTTACAAGCGTTCACTGACGTAGTGAACGCTGCTTCTATGATGTACACTACGCTTTAATCCCTAAGTCCACGGAAGCATACGGACACCTCACAGGGCGCCGCGCCTAGTGTGAACTAAGGGCTTGCTTGCAGAAAACTCGAATATGTTGCGAGTTTTAAGATTTATTTCGGTTTTATGGTTTCACGGTTTCGGTTTTAGCGACTCAGGCTATGAGGGACGCCGTAGTGGAGGGCTCCGGACAATTTCGACCATCATGGGGTTCTTTAACGTGCACTGACATCGCACAGTACTCGGGCCTCTAGCATATTCGTCTCCACGGAAATGCGACCGCCGCGGCCGGGATCAAACCCGCTTCTTTCGGGTCAGCAGCCGAGCGCCATAACCACTGAGCCACCGCCGCGGCCTGTAGTTTCCTTATGGAACAAGCTCACAAGGAAATTATCTTTTTAAGCTCTTTAGTGCACCATAGATAACTATAGAAAACGTGGTGTGACAGGCATCTCTTCCACTGTTTCATTATTTTTTTTTTCATGTTGTCACGTGCTCATGTCTGGTTTCATTGCTGAAGGGTATTATGTGTGATCTTCACTGAAATAAATTATTTTGATAGTCCAGCGTCGTCCTGTTTGCCTCTCCATGTCCGCGTCCTTCCGCTGGTTTTATTTGTTCGAAATATGTACCAACTGGCCTAGCCCTTCACTCTAATTATTTAGGACGTTTGATTCCACACTTTGTAAAGCGACTAAAGCCCTGGAGGATAAAAAACTGCGGGCGCTCCCGCGCGCTTACAGTGAGTGCGGTGGCGCCCGCAGCGTTTCAATTTCGATAAATAATTTCACTTCACAACCTTAATGCGCCTTGCTCTAAATAGCTGCAAACGATGCTATTTCACTTTCACATTTGCGACATCAGCAGCAGCTTTTTATAAGCCCCTGCCACACGTTACATGACTGCCCTGTGTATAATATTCAGCGGGCGACTCACATTATTCACTGCTGGCAAGGATAGCAGCAGGGCGCGATAGGAATGGTACTGCGCGTCGTCTCTATGTGACAGGAAACGTCCCCATTGCTGCGAAGAACTCGGACGATTTTATTGATAAAGGTATACTTTTTTTTACTGCCACCGCTGCCGCTCAAGACTGTTGTCGTTGTCACGGTTGGCTATGGGCACACGGGGCGCGGACTCTTCTTAGTTTAGACAACTTTTGCATGCATTGTGATCCAGTCCAACCGTTTTTGGGACGTAGGATCATGCTTGCACAACAGCACGTGACAAGCTGACCTGAAATGGTCCATGTCAGGGCACGTGCAAGTATGCGGCGGGAGCACGGTGTAAGCGAAAGTTAGCTTTTTACGGTACTTTCAGCTATATGTAGTCGTGGCAGCTTTCTGCCTTCTTTCAGCATTTGCCAGGATCCTATACTATACTGTCCCCACCGCGGACGCGTACATGCTGAATACCGATGCTTCTGGGCGAAGTCTGACTTATTTCTTCATAAAACCTGCCGTTGGCAGCTGACGAACATGTCTCCTGCTTACATCGAAGCCTCGCACTATTAATGTAAGTTCGTCAAGCTCTCTGCGAAGATTTGCTCGCTTAAAAACTGACCACCTAACTCAAGGGTCGCAGATGCGCGGCTTGCGATAGTTTGACGGTCAGGTCCGGCTGCCTTTGGAGATCACTAAGCTTGGGCGGAATGGCAGGCCCAATAGCTCTGCCCACTAAAAACAGGACATAAATAAGAAAGCTGTAACAGATAGAATAGTCGCGCAAACTGAAGCGATGGCAGGTGCAAACACTTCATAATGTGCGGAGCCAGGTTCTAGATTTCTTCCCCACTAGAACGGAAGACTGCGGTACCTCATACAGGCACAAATAGCTCCGTACTGTAGACTTTCATTGCAATACCTCGCTGCACACACCTACATTAGGACATAACTGCTGCTATAAACACCGACGAAGATTCGACCTCAGTCGTTTCTTTCCGCCGGCCAGGAACCGGCCGTCATATCTGATTATTTTAACACACCTTTCTCCTTCCCTGCGTTCATGCGAAATGAAGCACCCGTGTGCAAGACACTCGTTACTCGCTTGAATCAAGGCGAGCTGTTACGTTCGAGCTTTGGTACTGAATACCTAAGCGCGTGCAAGTAGATAAACTCCAAATGATACACTGCCTTGGCTTCAGCCGCATTCAGCTACATGCGGCAGCAGCACCACCTATATTTTTTTTTCCTTTATTGTAGCCATATGTAGTAAACTTTTGCCTTGTGATGCTACTGATGCTGAGACAGAACACGAGCCATGCCCGTTAGGAGGCGCCTACATAATGGAAGGGCGGCAGGAGGAAGGTTGGGGTGCGAAGTAAGAGAAAATGAAGAAGTGCCTTACGCAAGGCTCGTCTTTTTCTCGGGTCCCGAGAATAGCGCCGAATTCCTTACAAGCCGGCCGTATACCTCCTGGGCACAATGAAACAAAGAAGCGGCAAGATTACGATCGCGCAAAGCAGGCTAGACACGGCCAGAACTCGGATCACGGATGACGCAGGTTGGCGTGTTACACACGCCATTTCAGCTCTTAACGACAGGAGGAGAAACGAGAGAGCGCCGGCAGTTATCCGACGCCGCTGCTTCTCCGAACGCACGCCCCGGAGAGAAGCGGGTCAGGCTGGAAGCCAATGTGGCACAGGCCGCGATGCATATCGCGCGCGTCCATGTCAAGCCCGTCCACGTGTCGGGCGTAACCTTGATTTGCGCACATTTCGGCGCATCCAGCTCTTAGGCGGAAAAGTGAGAGATATAAAAAGCAACAGCAGAAGAAAAGAGCGTTCGCCCGCTTCTGGAGAAAACCGGAGCGATGGGGACGTGCCCGAATGGCGTCGGAGCGTGCGAAAGCCCAAGCGCCTCGGGAAGAGGAAGATCCTCCATCGCTGGCAATCCGCGCATGCGCGGGGGATAGCGTTCGCGCGGATACAAAACGTGGTCTTATAAAAAGTTGGAGATCACATCGTTACGCTTCACGGTGTGTTTGCTTTTTCTTTTACAGCTAGCTGTATAGGACCGTGGTGGAAAAAAAAAAAAGAAGAAAGAACGACGTTCGCGAAAACCAACTCGTCGCCTTCGTGTGTTTAAGAAGAGCTTTGGTTCTCGTATATGCGGAAGCGGACGCCATTCTAATTCAACCGAATGCGAAGGCGCCCGCTGTGCTCAAGATCACTGCGCACTTGAAAGTGCCGAGACTGAGATTATCTGGAGCCATAGGGACAATGGAATTTTTTTCAGGAACCACTTTCTCTGCGCCAAAAAAAAAAAAGAAGCAAATGACAGCCACTGATTGCAGTGTATTATAATATAGTTAGGTTTAAGCATGATGAACTGGCTTTTAAGATCTTTAGTGCTTTCTGAGAACAGTTTCTGCGGCACATTTGCTCGCGTTTCAGCGCCGAGGACCAACACATTTTTCCGAACCAAAAGAACTTGATATATGACAAGTTCAGCGCTTGCTAAACATATACAGCCCGTCGGGTTTTGTTCCAGGCCACGGAGTGCGGCTCGTTTTACATCGTCGGCGTTCCGAACCACTCGAAGACGAGATAAACAATCGTTATCACCCGTCCGATGATTAGGACTTCCGGGGATCTTAGCTCCATGCACTACGTGGTACAGAATCAAATACTTTGGCCTTTGGGCTTTATATTTTGCAACGTTAGCTGTTCCAGACTCGTTCCTCAAAACTGTGGCGTCGGCGGCGCCATGCGCGTACCCCTCCGTGCACACACCGGTAGTAATGCACTTCCGACTTATGAGCCAAGCCCCGCCCAACACCTCCCGGATAAGAGGCGGATACACTACGGCTCCGTTTCTTCGCGATCGCAAGCCAGCTAACGCTCGATATTTCACGTTGCTTATTAGTAACGCTCCTTTGTGTTTCTTTTTTGTTGTTGTTGATGTCAACGGCTGTACTTCGGGATAGTAGAGATGGCTTGTAATGAGATGCCGATAACTATAACAGGCAAACACTATCCAGTCTATTCTAGTTAACCAGCTCACCGATTAACACGTCTTGACTGTTTGCTAACGTCTGCCACATAGAGGACGCTGCCATCCCAAACAGACTATCTCTTCGACTTGAAGTGCATATTTTGAAATAATATCTGAATGTCCTGGATGAAATGAACGGGGGCGTCGTTTGTAACCTAACCGTTTATTAAGGAACGGGGGATGCATGAAAAGTTTTGTGCATAAATGCTGTGCGGTTACCTGACGATAAAGAAGCTTCAGGGCTGTTCCACGTCGTCCGCCTGCACTTCCATGCACTTTTCCCAACTGTGCTCAAGATTTACCAAGCCTTTTAAACAGCATCAACAAAAGATCTATCTTGAAGGTCGATCGCACCACTCAACAGCAGGCTTAACTCCATCGCAAGTTGGGAATTGCATTCCTTTCGGGATTTTAATCATTGCTCGGAAAACGTGGGTCAGATCATGTGATATTAGGCGAATAAGGTGAGTGTGGTAACAGTTCAAAACAGTAGGCATTGATTTTTTCCAGGGTACTGCGTGCTATGTGACGGGACGCGTTGCCCTGGAGAGAAAGGGCACCAATCTCTAGCGTCCCAAGACATTTTCTCCCTATAGTGAGCTTCAACTCACCCAGGGGGTTCGAGTAACAGTGGGCTCTGACTGGCTGGCCTTTTTGGAGGCAACTGATATAGGAATTCTTTTAGAGTCCTGAAGACGGGGTCCAAACTCTTTCCCGCAGTTGTTTGCTGTCGGAACGCTTTTGGGTGGAGAGCTCGAACGTCTCTGCTTTATTCACTCTTTCTTACTTCATGGTTAAAGGTGGTGCACATGAATTTCACGTGATAAACCATGCCCAGGAAGCCTCCTGGTTGGTACGGAGACACTTCAGGTGAGTAGAAACAATTATGTCTCAGTTGCTTTATTCCATTGCAGGATTTCGTGACATCCATCTTTTGGAAACCTTATTCATGAGCAACTCATGAGTCAATAGCGGTATGCCAATGCTCGTGAGACATGCCGACTCGTCTCGTTATGCATCGCAAGGACATTCGACCATCTTGTATGATGAGGTTGTGAGAACGTGTCATCTTGTCTTCAGTGGTCTCACTGTCCGGACGACCCGAACGGTGCTCGTCTGTGAAGGACTGCCGTCCTCTCCTCACCGCAGCTACCCAACTCTTCCCTCTTGCGTAATGATCCGGGTGGGTCTCGCTGGCTGTTAACCCTTTTAATAGCAGGTAATGAATCAACCGCTATTTGCAGTTTGGCCCTCACTGCTGAAGCTCGCCATTCTGCCTAACGTTTACGGCTACCGGCAGATGGCAGCGCGTCATATCTACTACAGCATAGGAAGATCGGTGAAGGAAGGTTTCAAGTTCAGGGTTAAAAATCGTGAGTAATGAAAAATGGCGAATTTGTATATAATACCGGTAAGTTTGGCGGATACTTAAACAATATAAAGGAAGGGGAAAAAAAGCTAAGCATGCTGGCAACTGTCACCACTCCGTTGCAAAAGGGACGCTCCTACATTTTATCCAATCATCCATGAAACTTAGTGTGAAGCATGAAGAATTGTTGCGCCTTGGTAAAAAAAAAAATTTCTTCCAGGATTATTCGTGGAACGCTTGGTTTAGTATACGGGGCGGTAAAAGTTAAGCATTGTTGAGAAAGATGTCGCCAAAGAAAACTTGAACAGAGGATCCACTGCTGAGCGCTGAAGGGTGTTGTATATTTGCGCATTTATATGATCAAGTAGGGTTCGCAAAAACATAAGCTGTGGAGAACGAGGCCAATGGAAGCCAAAAATGGAGGAGGGCTGGAAATAGAAAATGGACTGTGAGTGAGCAAGCGCGATTCATATACACTAATGTACGTCTGCACAGTCAGAAAGTGATGCCTATATAAGAGAGATTCGGGCTTCAAAGTACAGCACGTTGTTAGCCACAAACTTAGGGAAGCCAAGGCACATCTGAAGCGCTTCCCGGTCCAAAAGAACAAGAGTACGAAGCTTGTAGGCAGGCGAGCCTAAAAACAACGCAGCTCCGAGTTCTGAGATGGGTCTGATATCTGACATCTGACATTGTGCAAATTATTGAAGGCGTATATCTCCACATTACAGATAGTATACCACACAACCTACGCAACGATCCCCTTTCGCCGCGACATGGTAAATGTGTGACCGCCGGGTTAGTTTGCCGTCATAAATGGCGTCCAGCTATTTTAGAGAGTGAACTTGTGGAATTGGCTGAAGCTGGCAAGTCATGACAAATATGTGGGATTCCGTATAAAAAAAAGCAAGGACAAGCCACTTGCTAACCTTTAACGTGAGATGTAGCTACTTAACAATTGCTCGGGAGTACTCAAATACGACTGCAAGCGATCATAAAGAGACTGGATGTTAGACACAGCCCAAAAACGCAATGTCATCCGCATAGACGTAGTTGCGATCTTGGCGATGGATAGCAGTGGAGCTCAGGAGAATGTTAAACACCCCAGGGGAGAGGGCACCCCCTTGTGGCACGTCTCCTGTCTGCTTATATTTCGAAGAATGTAAGTACATCATCTTAGTCTACAACTCCTTCCGCTTCTTCTAAACTCGCCCTGATCACATGGATACTGCTTATAGCCTCGTGCCAACAAGGCCGCTAATGCAGTTTGCGCTGTGCATGGCTACGTATAGCGGGTGTTCAAAAATTTCAAAACATGGGGTGGTCGAAATAGAAAAAAAAATTCGCTGTGGCTTAGCTTGGTTAAGCCCGGTAATTGCGAAAGCAATATCCGTACCTACGCCATGGTTCAGCTGGTGGTGGTGCTTGTGGTTAGACTTGTGGCGATGCATCTGTTATACAGTCCAATCCAATGCAATCCAATGCAATCCAATGCAATCCAATCCAATGTAATCTAATGTAATGTAATCTAATCTAATCTATTCTAATCCAATCCAATCCAATCCAGTCCAGTACAATCCAATCCAGTCAGGCCGCCGTTCATGTGCACCGCCGTCGCACACGGACGGCGCGAGATCGCGAAGCAATGTTAAGCCGCTGGTGGTTGGCACAGCTACTGCTTTCTAGCGACGTGAGTCGAGCCTAATCTCTTCAGCGTAACGCCACAATCGCGCTCCTAGCGGAGAGCGCAGGAGTTAGGCGCCGGTGGTGGCACCGCCGCGGCTTGCGACGGCGCGAGTCGGTTGCCCTTCTCTTCGGCGTGATCTCACACATGACGTCACACAGAGGTAAACTAAAGGTCAATGGTGGCACCGCCGCGCCACGGCAAAGGCTGAAAGTGCAAGTAGTAAAGCTTTCGCTTTAAAAAATCTTTTCAGGAACAAACCGTCAGCCGCGGCGTTGGCGGTTAGGTCGAGGGGTGTCAGTGGAAATCGCGGGACAGGAGGAGCGAGCGGGGTGGTCTAGGGGCAACCGAAATGGAAGCTACCGCCAGCCGGGCGCTGCAGGCTTGATTATCGGTCGCGCCTCGATGCCTTTACTGTGAGTCCCGTTTGCGCTCGCGACAGCGATGTACTTGCGAACTGAATTTCAGCGACCTGAGTCTGACCCAGCGTGACAAACGTACTGAGAGCCGGAACTGAAAAAGAACAAGTAACCCATGGCGAAACGTCTGTTTTCGTTGTTTCATTTTCGACGCTTACTTTTTTATTTTTCCTCACTCCTGCGGTGTAACTGCTCTAAAGGTTTCGAAATGAAACTTGCCTGAACTTTCAGGGCATTAGCTCTCGTTGTGTCATATCTCAACTTCATCAGCGTCAGTCAATCTGCGTAAAGTCGACTCGGACGCGCCGTGACCGGACGTCTTTAGTTTTTCGGTCTTTTCTAGCCTGACTTCCAGCTTCAGTGCCAGCAGCCCCCTTGTCATTGGAAAGCATTAATTCATCCATCTAGGCCAATATTATTCGTCTTCAATGCCCTTTTAAGGGACACATGAGGGACATTTATGCAGCTTCTCCACATTGCCGAATGTCGAGCCCGCACCACAGACGCGTCGCACGACCACATATCCTCGCGTTTCTCGCACTTCTCTTGAGATTGGGAGAACGCGACGAGCCACCACCGAATAGTGCGGGTTGTGTACTTCGGTACTACTCGTTGCTCCAGTGGCGCTGTGCAAGAAACCGCAGTTTTTCAGGTCGGTATTGCAGCTGAGTGTAGTGTTCGTTAATGCACCGACTTTAAATAGAGCAGCAGCTGTTTATTCACCAAGTGTTGTTATAGAATAACCGAAATAATAACGCGCAGGACATACATGAAAGCAGCGGCATATCACATGACTGATATGGGCATCACTATGGAGTATCTAACTGACGCCGAACATCCATTACGGTAGTGCTAAGCATTGGCCCTGTAAACGTTAAGCGTTCGGAAAAGCTCTCAGGCTTCTCGCCTTGCCTGGCCGTGAAGGTGATAGCAGAAAAAAAAAAGATGAGGCTAAAATTTAAGAATTAATCTGTAGGCGCCCATGATAAAGCCGGATCAAATGCTATTTCTTTTTCCGAGCAAACTGGTGCTACAACACAGTCACGTTCAAACAATAAGCATTTTGTACTTTTGTAAATGTGAAATAACTGGAAATACTACCGCATATGACACGATTTGGACTTACTCCATACAATGCAGAAAGCAGAGGAATCAAAGCGTTTTCATTACATGCACTAGATATCATCTCTGAATATTCAAAGTAAATTTAGTAACACGGATTGCATTTGTTCCAGCTGTTTACTTTTTTTAGGTGAGCATTAAGCGCAAGTTTGCTTCTCGAAAAGATTGAATTACGAGCAAAATGCATTGCCCTACTTTTAAATTATGGACATCATTGCGAACGGCCATATTACGAACTTAACGGCGATATCGTTGAATAAGCGACGTTATAAACTGCTGCAACAAGCTGATGTGTGGCTCTCAATTCGCTTCACTACACTAGCATGCAGTCGCCGCTGGTTTCAAAGGTTACGTAATAACAAAAGACGTAGTTTCATCTTGCTAATACTTTTCCCTGTTGCATCACTGCATCATTACACTGTAGTCCAATATACTGTTTAGTCCATGAAGACAGCAACGTTAGAGGGAGCTATATCGAGAAGACACTGCCGAATGGTGCGTCGGCGAGCGGAAGTTTGCTTCTAAGCAGGGTTTCGCAGAACGCGAGCGTTCTGCGAACTGCTCCTTTGTGTTCGGTAGGCACCCAAATCGATGGACCGCACTGCACGGAGCGGCCGGTTCTAAGCATGGCTTAACCGTGAATTGATCCGCCGTTGCCATGCAAAGCGCACTCACCCATCGCATCCATATGCATGTCTCAGGCCATTTTCCTGGTTCGCCCACTACAATAAACCTTCGTGAAAGCTCCAAAAACTTTATTCTAAGTGTGCTTTCGAAGCAGCGTCGAGAGGAGAAAGAAGGTAGTAAAGTGATTCCTAAATACTTTCAGACCCCTGATAAGACTGCTTGCGGTAAGCAAAAATTCAGGTCCCCAGTATAGCTAATGTGAACGAAAAAGTAGCGATAACGTTCGCTGGGGCCTGTTAAGTTTCCACTGTTTGCGTTTGAGGACATGACGCTATTTGCTGGGTTGCATCCTGGCTCGAACCACGAATCTAGTCCGAATCTTGTACCATGAAAACGAAAGTCGAGGCACATTTTTGCGCAGACAGCTCGACCTGTTTTGCTGCCTGCTCACCATATACGAGGTCTGTTAGAAAAGTATCCGACCTTTGGCCGTAGAAAAAAAACTTGCATAACTGGAACATTGCAAACCTAGTCACCTTCAAAGTAGTCTACTTGGGACTCCACACACTTCTCCCAGCGGTGCTGCCATTGTGAGAAGTATTCCGAAAAGGCCCCTTTCGGAATGGAGTTTAGCTCAGCTGTCATTGAAGCCATAATGTTCTTCCTTGTCTGAAATCGCGCTCCTTTCAGTGGCCTTTTAATTTTGGGAACCAGCCAGAAGTCGCAGGGGCCATATCAGGACAGTAAGGAGTCTGTTGACTACAGGAGTCTGGTTTTTCGCCAAAAAATCTGAATCGAGTGCGAGGAATGTGCGGGAGCATTGTCGCGATGGGTGCGCCAATTTCCTGTTGACCTCAGCTCCGGGTTCTTGCGCCTCACAGCATCACGTAGGCAACGGAGGACATCCCTGTAGTACTCTTTGGCCATTGTTTGACCCTGTGGAGTGCGTACTCGTGGTCTGCCATTCTGAGGGTGTCAAAGAAAGCACCCAGCATCACTTTCACATTGCTGCGCACTTGGCGGGCCTTCTTAAGTCTTGGTGACGTGGAATGTTTCCACTGTGACGACTGGGATCTGGTTTCCGGGTCGTACCTGTACACCCAAGACTCGTCAGCAGTGATTATGATGTTGATGAAGTCGGGGTCACTGTTTGCGGAATCCAGCATGTCCTGTGAGACTTCAACACGAAGCTGGTTTTGCTCCACCGTGAGCAGCTTCGGCACGAATTTCGCCGCAACTCTCTCCATGGCCAAATCTTCAGTGATAGTGGAATGTTCGGAAAAATTGCTCATGTCCACCTCTTCCTCAATTTCTCGGATAGTCACGCGACGGTCCCGCATCACCATAGCGTTCAGTTCGGCAATGACCTGGTCATTTTGGCATGTTGATGGCCGATTGGAGCGTGGCTCGTTCTCCACCGATGTGCGGCCATCTTTAAATCAATTGTACCACTGCTTAATCTGTGTGCTGCTCATAGCATCGTCACCGAAAGCTGTCTGAATATTTCGAATGGTTTCCACTTGGCTGTCGCCCCGTTTATGGCAAAATTTGATGCAGTAGCGCTGCTTCTTTCACTCCGCCATTTTCCTTGCAATAAAAATCCGACGAGAGCACTGCGCCCTACCTCACTCAAATGCTGCGTCCCAGCGACTGACGCTATCGGCAGGCGGGAAAAAATTCGTGCATGCGCATGAAGGTTCAAGGTCGCCTGATGCAAGCGCGCTTGTTTCATATCCATCAGGTGTTCGCAAAAAAAAAAATAAAGTCGGATACTTTTCTAACAGACCTCGTATACTGTGCTCGGTTTAATGCTTCAATCCCTTTTTTACTAGCTCCCAGAACGGTTTTCAATATCTGCAAGATTAAAGCCTATGCATAGTCTTTCTTACGCAGTTCAGTTAATGAAGATTAACTGAGCCTTAACCGCGGAATAGTATGGATGCGAGACTGAGTGCTGCGAATGCGGCTTGGCTATGTCTGCCATATCCACCGCCTTTAGGATGACCGGTAGCGTGTGAACGTGGCATTATTTGAATATTCGAAAGTGTCTTTTAGCTCTTTCACGTAGAAGCAGCAAATGGTGGGAGTCGAAGGCGTATAAGCGAGTGGTCTCTTTATCTGTTTAGTGCGAAAGCACTGTTGCGATGGGTGAACCCGAGCACAATCTTGGGATGTTTGTATGCTTGCGGGTTAGTGAGCTTGTGCCAAGTGGAAGTAATAAATAAGAAGAAATGAAATAAATAATTACTACTGGGTTTAGAACCCGCGGCGGTGCGAACAGATAAGCTTCGCAAGCTGCTGCGCGAGAGCCCTAGGCTATCGCCGCTTTTCTTTTTCAACATGGTATTTATTACAATGATGCGATGTTTTATGTACATGAGCTATCTACAAACATTAAGAAGACAGTGGCACATCAACACGTGTACATGAGCAACGAAGCTCGAGAAAAGAGTCAATTCGGAGCACATAGCTAATACGCCATAACACGACACATCTAAGCAAGAAAGAACGAGAAAAAAAGGCAATGAACAACACAGCACTAAGAGTGAGTGCCACTGCTGTTCATACTCGGACTGGGCACAGAATTATTTTAGGCGTACAGTCATTCTACTGAAATGGTCTTTAGCAGAAACAACAGATTGACAATGTCGGTCCATCATGCGTGTTTTCCACAGGCCGTGTAATCTAATTAAAAATAACATATGTAAGGGTTCACAAACAAATGGTAGTGAAGTGAGAAATCGTACAGAATGCGGCGTCAAATTAAGTCTTTTTTTTTTCAATGTCCATTGCATGATGTCCCCGAAGAGTATTGTATCTTTACAAATGATGAAACAATGCCCAATCATTTCAGGAGCATCACAAAAGCTGCAGTTAACCGTAGACACCACAATACCCCTTTTCTTTAGCCATGTTTTAACTGGTAATGTCTCAGTGTGTAGATTAAAGAAAAATATTTTTGTACATGGCGAGAAGGGCATTTTACGTACTCTCTTGAGTACGTCATGCCACGGTAAACCAAAATAAACATAGTGATACATTGGTGGAGGAAAGAGCATACAGATTAAGTTCTACTACAACCATTTCCTCGACACCGAAAAAAGGAACTCAGGGGAACAATGAACAGACAAATACACTTCATGCATGAATCCCAACAAACACGGACGATCAGAAGCATTAGAAGACACATTGATGATCGGTAAAGCATGAAATAAATTTACACACAGGAATGCACGCATTATTGGGTGTGTCCCGGAAAAACATGAAACGTGACATCACCTGTCAGACACACAGGTGGACTAAACCGAGGCCGCCAGCGCTTACAGGCCGGAAAAGGTTATCACGCCTCACTGATTCAAAACACGAACCCCCCTACAAAAGTTGCGAAAACTCCGTGGAAACGACGGATATAAAGTCTTGTGCAATGAATATTTTGCAGTACATAATAAATTTTAGTGGCGAGAAACAGATTGCACGAGGTCGCCCTGCCAAAAGTCGAGAGACCACGGGGCACAAAAGCCTGAGCACAGCGCTGAAGAGTAGGCACGTGGCCTTTCCAGTAATGTGCACTGTGCTTATAGGCACTCAAAGGAACGCCAGGGTACTTTGGTGGCGTACGTGTCCATTGTATACCAGCATATTCGGTAGGTGTCGTTCCCCACATACCAAACCATAGACCGCAACTCTTAGAACGATTAATTCGAGCTCCTGACACTGAACCGAAGTCCTCTGTGAAACCAATAACCTCATCGGTGCTTTCCTTATCAGAGCAGAAAAAGGCGAGGTAATCCGCGTAGGCTAATACCTTCAGTTCGTGGCCCATAATACGGAAACCATGGACAGCTGGATTGTTTATAACACTTAGACAAAGTGGCTCCAAGTATACTGCGAACAGAAATGGAGACAGCGGGCAACCCTGTTACACAGAAGACTGAATTTGAACTGCTTGTGAGATACAGCCATTAACAATCAAGCGCGTTGAACAGCTTTTGTAACAAATGCTTTTGTAACAAAGGCGCATCCCAGTAGAAAGAACTGAACCAAGATTGACGTGATTTAGAACAGAAAAAAGAAACGAATGGGAAACCCGATCGAACGCCTTTGCTAGATAAATTTGCAGCAGTGAAAATTGTTCATGAGCCTCACTGCAATACTGCAACACTGTGCGCGCTATATGTATATTAGATTGCATTGACCGACCCCTCAAGCCACACGTTTGATGAGGTCTAATCAAAGTAGCCATTGCAAGCTGCAGACGATTTGAGAGGACTCTAGTGAAGATCATATAATGGACATTAGAAAGCGTTATAGGCCTGCGGTTATCTATCAATTGCATCTTCCAATTCACCCAAGGTTTAGGACTACTTATTATCACGCACTCATCCTCAGAAAGCGGCGAAGCCATAGACACCCAGCGCGCTACATGAACATAGTCGGCGGTGCTTGATGCAGCAGCAAAAAGCGAGGCGTAGTATTTTGAAAACTCGGTTACTATTTCATCTGTACTTGTGACCAGGGCGCCACCACAGTAGAGCTCAGAGCTGCGCTTGGCACTCGTGTGCCGACGCTCATCAAGCAAGGCCCGTCTAGTTGGCTCCTCACAGTGCAAAGCACGATTGCTGCGGGATCGTGCACGGGCCGCTCCACGGGCCGCTCGAAAGCGTTCTGCACCGAACCTTTGAAGGTGCACTTTACAGTTGCAATTTCTTCTGTGTGCAATCCTGGAGTCTCGCATTCAAGTTCGTACGGACTCGCGCATACGGATGCAGGACATTCTAACCTAACCAACTTGGCTTTTTTTGCCTTAACACGTTACTTAACGCTGAGTTCACTTAGAACAGTCCTCAATTTGTAGTCAGATTTTAGCTCCCCAAGTTTGCTCTCAGTCATCCTAACTTCAATGTTAAAGGGAGAATCGAAGCTGTGATCAATTGATTAAAATCTGACTTACCCGAGTAGTGTATTCGTCAGTTAAGGGCAGCGAAATAAGTTCACTTTGTTTTTTGTTGAAAGATCCCGAACAACTATTCCACATTTAGTCTCCTATACGTTAAAAAACTTCATAATCTCATTGTCATTCGTACCGCAAAATAGCGAAGCATGGCTGAAAAGATTACTCTGTGTTGTGCAGATTTATAGACGTGATGTTTACGCGCATTGCTAACACTTCCGGGCCGTTTTAAAGCAGCGCTAGATATTCTTATGCATTTTCCTAGCTCCCCTAGGAAGAATTTACCATACTTTATGCGAAGAACGCCACAAAGCGACGTGATGACGAGAACGCGCTGGTATATTGCGTGAAAATAACAAAGAAAATGTAGAAAGTCGCATCTGTTGAAAGTATTCGTGTAAGAACATAAGCAGGTGTAGTGCTGTCACGTTCTCCCAGCATTTGGATCACAAAGCGTGACTTCGGGCGGGTATGCTACAAATGCAGATGCCTGTTCCTCCGTGCATCTGCGCAGTCAGGAACGAAATGTGGAATGTCGTTCCGATTCACGTCACGCGCGCGGACGACCTCGAAAAGCGCGCACTTTTGTCTGCGATTTGGCCAACGGCTTAGAGGTGCAAGCGACACGTAACAACAACCAAAGCAACGACTCTCCTTTGGTCTCAGATATCACACACGTTCCGCAGAACTCTCTCCGCATGCAGCCCACTGCAAACAAAAGTAGTAATAATAAGAAAAAAGAGGTAAGGGAAAAGCGGCAGGGATGTTTGTAGCTCGGCTGAATTGTAAAACATTTCACTTTGGTATGAAAACATCACTTCGAATGATCTTTTGGCATCGTCGTTTCCGTCAATAATTGTTACGGAATTGTTACGGATTGTTAAGGCATTCTAACACTGTCGGTCTACCTCGCTTTAATGCTTGTTGCTTTAAGTCTTTGTGCTGGATTCTTACATTATGCGTTGTATTGTTTAGTGTCGCATAAGCATCTAATCTTTCATTGTGCAACTTGCCTTTTACATCGACAGGTGTTAATGGCAACCTGTCTGGGAATCTCGTCGTACGTCATCCGCTCTAGGCACGTGCTCTAGGACCAAGGCATGAAATCATTAAAGAACAAGGCACCTCGCTCGGCGAGCGGCAGGTGCTCGTGGTCTTCTCGCGCCTACAAACAAACAAACAAACAAACAAACAAACAAACAAACAAACAAACAAACAAACAAACAAACACACACACAAACAAACAAACAAACAAACAAACAAACAAACAAACAAACAAACAAACAAACAAACAAACAAACAAACAAACAAAAACAAAACAAGACAAACAAACAAACAAAAACCGCCACGTTACTGTGCCAAAGCACACTGGCAGATGCTATGTGACCTCCTAGGCCATCATCGAGTTCAGCACAAGGTGCTCAATAGCGCCGTCGTGAGCGCTATTGAGAACGTAAGCGTCGACTTTGCAAACCACACGAAGTGAGCTCCCGCTAAGCTCAATGAAAACGGCAACGAAACAGGACTCTGAAGTTCGCTATCGGGGAAGCCGAGACGAAACGACAACAGCAACAGGATCCCGAGTTTTTCGCTCGAGAAGCAGAGGCTGTCATATGACGAGAGGCGGCTCATGTTGGCGTTACGTGGGCGTTTGAGCGTTTAATAACAACCAGTTTGGCTTTGCATGCCAATAATAATCACTGCCTTGTTTTGATACAGCATGTATATTCATAATCGACAGGCGTAACAAGTGCTTCTGAAATTCGCTACTTCCGTGATGATCGCCTGTCAATTTTTTTCTTGTATTTGTGCGCTGTATTTTTAGTTGGTATGTGTTATATTTTTGTCTTCGTTGCTTTTTTCATTGTGTTTTTATCTATATTTATTTAAATTGTCCTGTATTTTCATTTCACTGCTTACTGCTAACTAGTGGAACGGTATGGTATGGCATCTGGTTTATCGTGCCGACGGTGCTGCACCTGGGGTATATGGGACGCGCCGTAGTGGAGGGTTGAAAAGGAAATTCGACCACCAGAGGTTCCTTACCTGGTACTGTCATTGCGGAGCATGTGGGCGTTTTACATGGCTAATGTATGACCTGCACTCCTGGGCTGGCGCGTCAGCTTTCTGAACGGATGGATGGAATGGATGGAAGATAGTAGTGTCCCCTTAGAATCGGGGTAGTGGCTGTTGCCACCATGCTCGTCAGCTTTCTGAACGGATGGATGGAATGGATGGAAGATAGTAGTGTCCCCTTAGAATCGGGGTAGTGGCTGTTGCCACCATGCTCGTTTTTTTATCTTTTATTGCGAAAGCACTATTCCAAAGGGTGAACGCCGAGAGGAGGTGAATTTCTTTTTGTAGCTTCGCGTTCTAAGATAGCCTGATCCAGCTTCAAAGAGTAGGGCACCGCCTCCTGAGTTTTCATAAAACGATTCCTTCCAGATCTGCCTTTTCCACTTCCTATATAGTTCTACAATCAGTTTTTTTCCATTAAATTAATCCATTTTTAACCGTCTGCGTTTTTCAATTGTGGTTCAAAGCTCTTTATTCTTTCGTCTTCCTTTCCTGCGTACTTATTGGTTAGTTTCTTAGTCCTATTCCGCCACTGTTAGTCAACGCTCTTTCTGTATTTAAACACCTTAGCTGCCCACCTGTTATCGAACACTTTCATCAGGCGTTCATCGCATAATATTTTACTCTGAGCTCCCGTGCTTCGAACGACGCCTAGCCCATGTCCCCCTGTACTGCCTCGTTTGTCGTTTTGCCGTGGACATCTAATGCTAATCTCCCAACAGCTCTCTGATTTATTTATAGCACCGAAAGCACTTCTGCTTTTAGGCACAAACCATATTGCCAAAAGTAAGCCCTGGCACCATTATTTCTTTCCAAGCCCTTGTAACTCCATAATGCCCCATGTTTCATTATCGCGGTATCTCTTCGCCCTTTCTCTCTAACAGTCCATCCGTGCTTTTCCACGTATATTGGTCCTTCGTTCAGCCGTACATTGAGATATTTATATTCTGCCATTCTGGGTATTTCATGGCCTTGCATTCTGAGCGCCTGATCAGCGGAATTGTTGAAAGGTTGCGGACCTGACTTAATTGCGCTAAAAGTGAACCTTACAGCATCTCTTTCGTCTCTGCAAGAATTAACCAGGGTCTGCAGATCTTCCTGGCTATAAATTAATAGTACAATATCGTCCGCATACTTGCGCCTTAGTAAAGCCTAAGGAGTGTTTCATAGCGGTCGCGGCGCGTACAAGCGAATGCGACGAAAATTGGCCTGTACCCTTGGGCACGCACGTCGGGCGTCTACCACCAACGGTTGTACGGGTGTGCCAAACAGGTAAAGAAGAAAAGTGCCAGAGTGTGCAGTTGCAATTTGGACGCCGACAACGCGCAGCAGTAGCCAACGTAATTATCGTCAGGCCGCGTGCTCACAGCCAGCACGAAAGAAAACGACGTGCTTTCGTATACTCTACCCCCCGGAAGCCGGTAACCACTTGGCCATCGCCGCATTGCTACTAAAATTGCTTAAAAAAACAAACCGAAATGAACGTTTCTGAACATGCTCTGCAACTTTTACACGAAAAAAGTTGCTCTGCATGAAGTTAACGATAAAATAGTTGGTTAATTTGTGCTCGTTGATTAGAATATCAGGCGCTTTTACCTCACATCGGTGGCTTAGAGGTTTTAGCGTTCGACTGCTGATCCCAGGGTCGCGTGTTCGATCCCGGCTGCGGCGGCCGTATTTCGATGGAGGCGAAATGCATAAAACGCCCGTGTGCTGTGCGATGAGCAGGACACTTTAAAGAATCCCAAGTGGTCTAAATCAGCCCGGTGCCCTCCACTACGTCCTCCGTCGTTTCGGGAAGTTAGACCCCACAATTTACAATTCAGATCACGCGCACCGAAAATATATGCTGGCGTGGTCAAGATGATCGCCTACTCTTGTCGAATCTTCGTAGGTGGTTTTTAAAGTTAGACGCGACTCAGCTGAAACAGATTGTATTGCTCCCATGAATTATTGCGCAGTCTGGGAATTACAGCGATTTCGCGTTTACAGGACTTCGTGCGTCGGCAACAAAATGGTTATCGAATTAACACAGCTACACATGCTAATTCGTTTAAAAGCCTGCAGCAGTGATACCTGAGTCTCATGTTGGGATTGTTGTCGCCTGTGTCCTCCGATCTTTCCAGTTACGAAACTCCGAATGAAAATCCGGGAATAAGATGTGGCCAGTTTTTCGAGATTCGCAGGTGGTGGCGCCGCCTGTGTGCAGAGCAGTCAATCAGCTAACGATGGCACTCTGCAACTTTTCTTTCTCTAATATATCCGTGTCTTCAACAACCCTAAGCAGTTCATCTGAATTCCGCAAATGGCATGATGATAAGCAAGTTTGTCCTAACTTTCAATTTCGAGACTTTCGCATCTATAGTGGATCAAAGAGCTAAAATTGTTCCGTAACTTGGAAGGGTCTGCTTTGCCAACCCTACTTGATGCTTTCAATCAAGTGTGGCATTTTGGTGTCATCCCTGGAGAGTGGAAGCATTCTGTTGTGGTCCCAATACACAAGTCAGGTCAACCTCCAGTATCTCTTTCGGCCCTTCATCCGATTTCTCTCACGCCTACCATCTGCAAGCTTAACGAAAACATTCTCGCCGCACGCTTGTCGTGGTGGCTGTAATCACACGATTGTTACCCAGATTTTCAAATCGGTTTCTGTTCGGAGGACGGTCTTGCTACTTTGGCTGCTGACGTGCTTCACCACTCTCTGCAGAGTCACCTTGTTCGAACCGTAATCGCTAGAGACATAACAAAAGGATAGGATAACATCCTTCACTCTGCTATTCTTGCCTCCCTTCAAACTTTCGGTCTCCCTCACCGGTTTCTCCTCTCCATTCACGCCTTTTTAACAAATCGAACCTTCAGTGAACGTGTCCACGGGCTTTGGTAACTTCACTTCCAATAGAGGAGTGCCCCAGGGCTCCGTTCTCCACCCACATTATTCAATGTGGCTTTTATTCCTCTTGTTCGAGCCCTAGAGACCATCCCTTCTATCCGTGTGCTTGCGTACGCCGATGACAAAACCTTGTGGTGCTGTTACCCAGATGCGTCTATCCATCAGTCGGTCCTCCAACATGCGCTAGATGTCTTGACATCTCGCCTCCCACCTCAGGGTCTAACCCTCTCGCCTACTAAATCATGTTTCATTCGCATTGGAAACAAAGCCGGATTACGGAAAGCTCCCCCCTTTAAATTTTACATTATATAGTTCTCCGATTCCTGAGGTAGAAACTGTTCGTATTCTTGACCGCCTCCTTCATACATCTGGGACTGGCACCCCATGGCTGACAGCCGCCCGTAAATCGGCTAACGCTACTATAGGTCTGATTCGTCGCATAGCTATGCGATCTGGTGGCGCGCGTGCTCATACCGCCCGCCAGCTTGTGCGCTCTATATTTCAGCCATGGATAATGTATCAGGAACAATTTCAATGGCTCACCCGCAGACAGTGGGACTCCCTTGAAGCTATCAATCGTGAGGCTATGCGCGTCATAACATATTTGCCCCGTTTAACACCCATACCCGTGCTTCGGGAGTTCGCTCAACTTAATACTCTCAGTGAACTCATCGACCCGCGGGTGGCAAACAGAGCTCGCAAACAGTCTCTATAACCTCATCGTTTAAAGACGCCCCCTCCGTGGTCGTACTGTCAGCTCACAGACAATCGCCCCACTGTTTCCCCGTCGGTATCAGCCGCGTATCTGCCTGAAGGGTGCATATTGTATATGTACATCAATGGATCATATACTTCAGAGCGGGGAGTACTGCTGTATATAGTCCCCCCCATCTGCATCTCAACTCTTGTGCGACGTATGCACCGCGGATACATGCACCCCCCTGGCATTGAAACTTCAAGCCATTTACAATGCCATTGCTTCCCTTCCGCTCGTTCCCACATTCAATTCAGTTCATCTTTACACCGACTCCCTCGCCACCCTTAAACAGCTTAATGCTCTTCGACGCACATTCCAGATTACACAATCAATTCATCTGCTTTGCGCAAAGTCCCCATGTCCTGTACGCATACACTGGATTCGCGGCCATGCTCGCGATCCATTTAACATTCAAGCAGATGCTATGACTACATTGACACATCAGACGACCCGCCACCTTCCCTTCTTCCCCCAGATCCGTTCCTGCCCCATGTCTCCGATTCACAAGCTCTGCGCCAGCGAACACGCGCTCTAATTTCTCCGTGTTCGCACCCTTTCCTCATAGTATTACTCGACAGGAGGAGAGATCAGTTCGCCGGATTCGGACGGGGGTGGCTGTGACCCCATCTGTCTGTCATCGGTGGCGTGATAAAGATCTGCCAAAAACTGACAGGTGCCCTCACTGCGGCGCTGCACCGGACGTTTGTGATGTGCGGCACCTGTTTTGGACTTGCCCAGCAGCGGCCCGTATTAGAAAACGGCTCCTCTGGGAGGTGGGCCTGCGGTGGAACCGCGAAGAAGACTATGTGAAGTGGACTATGGACAATCAGTTCACCAGCAGCCTATGCGACTACCTCGCCGAAACTGGTCTCCACCCCTTCTTTTAACTTTCTATATCCTACATTCCACTCCATGTTTCTCAACTTATGCATCATGTAAGACTTTTCGAATAAAACAAAAATGTTGCGGAACTCAGAACTTCCGGTACCTTGCACAGGTGATGAAGCAGTTCGCGGACGACGACATTTGTCGTTTCAGACACCTCTTTTTGTTCGCTTTACGCACGCTGAAGAGAACAATTTTCCTAATTTGTCATATTATTTTTTGCTTAGTCATAATTTAACGTTGTGACTCCGGTCTTCTACAATTTGCTGCCTGTGGCAAGTGCGGCGATTAGAGGCCCTTCTTCAAAGTTATCCGTCTGTTAGCCGAAAGAATAGATTTTTTTTTCTTTCGAATTCAACAATTTTTCTTCACGTTGGCGCATATCGCTAGGCTAATGTACCACTTATACGTTTCCGATGTGTTAGAAATTGGCAATCCGTGTTTGGCCTTACGCAAAACGTCTTTTTAAGGTGATATACATTATGTGCACTAAGGTGTTGTATACATTCAGGCCTTACGCCGACGCGTGCGGATTTGCTTGGGGAGATCGTGCGGAGTCTGTGTATGGTGCTCGACGGCACACTCGACCGCAAGTACGATATGTGGGCTTAAATGAAGTTTCTGATACTAAAACAAGGGACTGCGAGCTTTGTGGGATGCTACGACACCGCGTACGGTGATAAGCGAGATAGCAGAGACATCACACACGGCAAATTTTCAGTTGACTACAGAGATCATTTGTTTTGACGCGCTTCAGGAGACAGCAAGAGGAGTGCCAACCCACGCTCTCAATCCCTTTATGAAAGAACTCTACTTAAGGAGGTATTAAAATTCTAGAACAGGCTTTCGCTGATGTATTCACCCTGCAGGTTCATTCATGGGCCATGCAATCGCTTGAAACTGGCTCTACACGTATTTTTCGTAACTCAAATTTTTCATGCCAGTAGGAAAGAAAGAAGTTGCCGCATAAAACTGAGAGGATTAACGTTCCCGTGAGCTGCGCAGTCTTCGCTCATATAGTACGCTTGATCCATTAAAAGCACGCTTCGTTAGGTGCCGCTTATAGCGGGATTTTCCTTCGCATTCTGGGCCAACAAGTTTTAAACGCTGACAATGGTTAAACTTTGTGCTATGCGGAGGGCGCAGGATTAGAGCGTTGTATCGCTGAAAAAAAAAAAAAAAAACATGCACGGGATAAAGAGCGATGACGGGAAAGAAAAGTGTACACGCAGTAATATAATGTATGGAGGGTAGAGCTGTCTTGCTGGGCCGTGTGCCCATTTTTATCGGATTGTTTTGAGTCACTCAACCCTATTCTTTTCCGCAGATTGATGCAGGGAAACTTACTTGCTCTGTCCCTATAGTGTAAAGACACAGATCATCACTTAAGCAGGCGTGCCTAACACATTCATGGCTCACAACAGCGTTGATGGAAGTTTTTTCAGCAGTCATCCACACTCTAGTAAGCAAAATAAAATAGAAGGAGAAGGACTCCTCGTTCTTTTTTCTGTTTTTTTTTAGATATGAGAACTGCAAAGCACGTCGTAATATCGCTCAGCGCTTCTTAAAACCACGATTCAAGTGTGGGCGCGTGCAGCCTGCTCCAATTTCGTCTAAGGTGACGTAAAGCGCTAGCGCTCTATTTAACCTAGTTCCTGGGATGCTTTTCCTAAAATATCCCATATTGAAGTGGGTTCTTTTGCGGGCGAACCCACTTCAACTTCTACGAACAGAGGGAAACGAAGCTTCTTTTTTATATTCCCTTTGAATTCGCAGCGTGCGACCATATCTTCGCTGCGCGAGAGAGCATGAGCGGGGCTAATAAACTCAAATGTCAAGTGATCTCATTTTCCTTCACTCCCGTCTGCACACATCTGACAAATTACCAGCGCGTTGGTGGAGGGCATCTCTTCCTCGCAGCGAAGACAGCGAAGAACACTATGCGGCTGGCTCGGCACACAGCAGAGATTTGACGCTGCGCTCCCCATTATGGAATGCTTTTCGAATGAGAGGTATTACATTAAGCCGTCGTATTACTCATTTAGAAAGAGTCAGTAAATCGACTTGCCATCATGCCAATGTCTTTGTGTCGATATTACACTGGGTTCCTTGAAAGACTGTTTACTTTGCCGTGGGAGAAACGTCAGGCAACCGGAGGCAGCTAGACGGCAGTTTCCACGAAAAAAAAAAAAGAGAAAGAAAAGGTGGGTAGCTTTCGAATGGCGCTGAAGGTATTTTCCTTTCTGGTGCAGCAGCCTTGGGATCGTTGTTGTGGGTTAGCAGAAGTGATTCTTCTTCGAAAACACCGTTTTCGATGCGACATCTGTCTGTGCCAGGAAGGAAACATTCCAACTGAAAAGCCATTGAGAACGCTAAACTGCGTTTTGATCGGACACATTGGCGACCGGAGATTGATCGAAGGTTGATTGCTTGAAGATCGAACCCAGAGATTATTTTGAGCCTAGTCTGATTGCAACCAAACCGGCGGCAATGCCCAAAGGTCTGCAAAAGAGACGTAAGAAGCAACACATTCCAAAAATGTTTATGAACGACAGAAAAAGACACGTTCCAAAGACAAACCAATGCGACAATTCTGCGAAAGCAGTTGGATTTACCCTCGATGATTACTTTAATGCGCTAGCTCTAAGAATGTTCAATAAGTACTTTTGTTTGGGCGCGTTGGTTCATTTTGTATTAAAGGAATAAACACGCAAAGAGCGAGGAAGAAAACAACGACATGACAGAGCGCAACCTTCACCACTTAAAAAGTCCTGTTTAAGGCTGAAAGTCCTTTTTGTTCGAAAAGTGGTACAGGCATCACGACAAAGCCCTCTTCCTTATCAGCCTGTAGTACAGTGGTTCCGCAGTGCTGTATCGCGTTAGCTCTCTTCAATATATGAGGCTTTCTCCTCTGGAAAGCGTCCGCAGTCCGTAGTCGGTAGTCCACACCATCACCAAGCGCTCTCACCTTGTTCGTTTTCCTAGCTTCCGCAGCCACTGCCCTTACATGTCGCATCGCAGCTGAACTTCGGTCCTTTTTGAAGCGTTCTTCTGACGTCCTCAGGTAGCTGCACTTTCTTCTTTTCGGGGCAAGTTGCTGACAAAGCGGCGCCACTGAAACTCTGTAGACTGGGCAGACAACTTCTTGTACTCCGGACAACTACGACAACTTCGGACATTTTCGGTACGCCGTAGTACGAGGTGTACCGAATATGTCCGAAGTACGAGGTACTACGGCGTACCTCTTAGCACGCAGTGTTATTGGGCACGCAAAGACCCGTCAGCCATGAATTAAACAAGAGCATAACGAGACAAGTACTTCAGAGCAAGCAGGTTTTAAACACGCTCTCGGAGGCGGGCTGTGTGATGCGACTCAGGAAAATGATAGGCACGACGAGTCTGCGGGGCTTTGTTCATAATTACAGTACAAGTTTTACAGTGCTGGATAGTTACTGTTCGACCCCATGGAGAGTGAATAAGGCTATTGCGGAAGTATGAATTGTTATTTGCTTGCTAAGGATGCAGGAGTGCATTAGCCATAATGCTGAAGTGTGGAGAAAACCTCTCTTTGCTGCACATGGCTGGCACAAAAATTTTGCTCTCGCTTAGCAAGTCAGTTCTCGCATTCGCTTTGGCAAGCTTTTTCTGCCCAGGAGTATAGATAAACGAAATGTCCCGTCGGATCATATCAACAAGTCGCATTTCTGCATTCAGGGCAGCCGAAAAGTACCACTCTACTTGGATCGCTGCCTTATTAGCCTATACGCCCCGTGTACCGTCTACACGGACGCCACTGAAATCAGCCTAGCAGTCGCTTTCAAAAGTACGCTCGCGAGGGCAGTCACCTCCGTTCATTCGTTGTTGCGAGGACGGCCGACGTTGGCGGCTGCAATTTTTTTTTTTCATTTACAGCGAAAGCTGCTAAGCGCCCGTTCCTGGGTTTCGCGTTGGAGTAATAGTAGAAGTAGTTTTAGTAGTAACCGGTGGGCGCGTTGCGTTGGGAACCACTCGGAAGGTAATTACCGTGGTAGGAAGAGAGTTTTACGAGAACAGAGGAATTCGTAACCGGTGTATGGTCACCACCAGAACTACCCGGAGGGTGGTTACCGTGGAAGAAGCAGAGTATGGCGAGAATAAGAAGGGTCAGTCCGGTGAGCGTTTGCCACAGGAACTATTCCGGGGGTAGTTACCCTGAAGGAGGAGGGGGGGGGGGGGTACCGTTGAAGGAGGAGGGTATGGCGAGAGCGTAAGAAGGCGTAACCGGAGGGGGGTTACCAAGGGAGCCACCCGGAGGGTAGTTACCGTGGAAGGAGGAAGAATATGGGGAGAGCGGGGGAAGGTAGTACGTTCCATCTGCGGGGGCTACTTCGAAACGCGCCACCGGAGTAGAAGGTGAGGTGGCTAGTTAAAAAACGAGTTTATACAGGGTCTGTTCTGAAAGTAGTAGGACTGAAAGTAGTGGGCGAATGGGCGGACGAGAGGTGGTCTGCGCGTGCAGTATCGTTGAAGGGGGATATTGGGAATGCTGGGGAAAATCGGCTGTCGGTTCTCGGCCGTTGAAGAGAGGAGGTCGCTTGTATTGTGAACCCCTGTCGAAACGTCTCGTCACGCAGAATCGTCGAGCGTTTACTGGATCAGCGATACGCGATCAAATTTTGCGTAAATCTTGGTAAAACGGGCAAACAGACTCACAACATGATTAAGGAGGCCTACGGTGACGCTTCCATGGGTAGGTCAGGTGTTTTTTGAGTGGCACAATCTTTTCCGAGAAGGTAAGAGTGAAGTTCGCGGTGCCGTGTTTTGTTTGCTGCATCCGGTCGCTTTATGGGAATGCCCATTAAGTCCTTTTTCTTAGGCCCTCCGTACAACCGCACAGAAAGGGGTCAGTGAACCCAGCGGGAGAAGGGAGGCGCCGAATGGCGGGGGATTACAGGAGACGTCAAACTCCCCTCATGGACTCAGTCGTTAGGCTGCATCCTGTGTGCACGTGTGTACGGCGAGGCAAACCCGCGTCTCAGTGCGTGGCTTTGTGCCATGTCTCCAGCGGCGTGCTTTGACCTATTGTCACGCTAGCTGCAGGCATGAGGAGCGACGATGGGAAAGAGATGGATTGAAGTGGCTTTCCTCGAACTTCGGGCAACCGGACGTTGGCAAAGCGAGTGTTCGCGAAGCTCGAAGCGGGAAAGCATAATTATCCGAAATCGTGATGGTGGAAAGTGTGCATATGTGTACAGTGTCGCGATGAGTTACCTTCTTTCCCCAATCATTCACTGGTTGTGTTATTCTTTCCCCAATTGCTGACTGGTGGTATTTTCCTTTCCCCAATACGTTATTGGGTGGATGTTTGTATAGTACTTGATTGGTTATTCTCCCACCGAGGGCGGGGACATAGGATTTAAAACCCGCTGCTTCGGCAGGACCGAGGGCTGGTTTCGTCACCTAGAACTGCGAGCCAGTCAAGTGTAAATATGTTCTCTCCTTGCTTGTATCTTCCTTTGTGCTTTTAATTGTTATAAAAGTTTAACTTCTCCAGAAGTGTCCTCGTGCAATGTGATTGAGCAAAACGAATCTGCAAGACGTCAAGAATCCTACAACAATCATCATTAACTAAATTTCCCTCTACGAGATCAAGAGAGGGAATCCAACTGTAAGGAAAGAGTGGAGGAAGACGACCGCTCCAGACGCCCTTCGACCAGCAAGACCAACGAAAATATGTAGCGAGTGAAACATTTACTTAACAGTGATCGTAGAATGAGTATCAGAATGATTGCTGATGACTTACCTCAGAGGTAAGACTTCGATGCACTTAAGGCGCGTCATATTCAAGGCACTAGCTGAATCTATTATAACCTACGGCATTACATTATATGGCACCTGCTCTGATCACAAAATGGGATCCATAAATCGCATAATTAAAAGAATTGTAAACAGTATAACTTATGGTACTATGCTGCAGGAGGTTGATAAGGAGGAAAAATACAGTATACTAGGTGTACTGGAAATGCGGGAACTATTTTATTACACAGTGCTCACACGTCATTACTTTACAAATGCTTTCAAAATACCCGTCAAGAAAAACGCTGCCTTAAGAAAGACAGAAGCTTATATTAAGCCGCGCTGCTTCACGCATTATGGGAAAAAGATACGGAGATATTACGTGCCACAGGTATTCAATACACTTGGTGAAGAATTTTACAATTTCAAAACAAAACGTAAAATGACTAAAGCAATAAGAAAATGGTGCATATCCTTGCAGATAAATCACTGATGGCCTCTTACATGTTATAATCTACTTTCTCTGTTTTTGCTATAATCTACTTTCCCTTTTGCTTCAGATTTTAGAGTTGTTTAGATATTTTTAGATTTGTTCAGTTGTTTAGATGGCTCATTTCAAGTTGTGATGACGTCTGTTCATGTTTGTTTTCGTTTTTCTCGAGTTGCATTCCTATTTGCTCAATATGCATACATAATTTTTGTATAATATGCATGCATTAGTGTTCTCAAATTTATTGTTTTGTGCATAATTTTTTGTACACATTCGGTGATTCACTGTACTGCCTGAACAACCAACAAGCACGCTGTGCTTAGGTTGGACGGGAAAACTCATGTACTAAATGAAAATGAATAAATTTGATTTGATTTGAAAAAAAAAAAAAAAGACTTGAGCATTCCTCAAACCGAAGTTTTTGAGATCGTGACCGAAAACTTATCCGTGAGGAAAGCGTGCGCGAAGTTGGTGCCGGGAGTGTTGTCAGAGGAGGAAAAGGCCAACCGGTAGGCTTTTCTTCATCATGTGAATGAGGACCCCGATTTTTTGCCCAGCACAAAGCGGCAACGCTGCCTCAGCCCCCTACAGCCTCGACTTGGCCCCGCCAGACTTTTTTCTATTCCCGAGAATAAAATCGACGCTCGAGGGGAAACATCACGGATCGGTAGAGGTGGTTCAACAGGCCGTGACGAGGGAGCTAAACAGCAGTCCAGTCCAGGCGTTCCTGGAGGCGTACGAAAACTGTAAAACTCATTGGCAGCAGCGTGTAGGTGCGGAAGGGTGCTACCTTGAAAAATTGTAATCGTTTGTACTATTCTCTTGAATAAATTTTGTTTAAAAAAATGAGTCCTACTACTTTCAGAACAGACCATGTATGAAAAACTAAATAGAGTGATCTAGAAATACACAGGTATGAAGAATCTCTACCTCAGCATATCGTGAAATATAGATACCTTACCAGCTGTTGTTGAATCTCAGTGGTAAGCGTCCTGTCTCTTTCTTTTTTTGCAGTGCTTCTGGCGATTTCTTCCATTCTGGCATCAGTAACGTGGAGGTGTGCCCTTGCGAAAAAGTAGGCACGTTCCTGGCGCTGCAGATATCCGGGAGAATCCAATGCGTATACGCTTCAGGTAGCCCCCGCAGACGAGTGATAAACAGCCCATATAGCGGAGCGCTGCTCAACTGGTTTGTTTCACCGATTGATTAATCATATCAGGAGTCGAATTCGCTGTTCGTTTGTTCTTTTTCTCCACATAACCTTGTATCTGCATTGCAAACGCCTGTCATGTGCGTAGAATGTAATGTTGCGCGTAGACCCTAAACTATTGTGCCGCCCGCTTCAGCACTGCGTGGGGATCGTTCGCGTGTGTATGGCTTCATGAGTGAACTTCTCTAGTTTTCCTTTTGGAATATGTAGCTCTGCGGAAAAATTGCCGCTGCATCAGCCATTTCGGGCATACAAGATGCACTTGTGCTGATGTCATGAATTCATGAACGTAAGAAACGATATAATGCGAGCGCTTGTCATTCGCTAAATTGCACCCTTCATAAAACCTAGGCAGTCCTAGGTCGCCAAAAATATCCAGTTAAACCGCTCTCAATAAGCTAATTCATTCAACGTTAAATACATGTACAATGCTCTTGGAGCAACTATTCCATTCGTTGATTCCAGGGCTCTTCGCTCATTTGAGTCATCGTTGCTTTGCTCTCGGCACCTACGAAAAGTGACTTGTAAGAGCCATGAAAACTACGCAGCACTACGCAACAGGTGCGAGCTCTGAACATTTATACGCATTAATCGGTCTATTTTCTTGCAGATCTTAATGCGAATGGCAGGGAACGTCTGGCAATTCATGACATGATGTTTGCGTCCGATAACTTTCTGACATAAAGATAAAAATGAGAGTATCATGCTCTGTTATTTATTAAAGCAAAATGTGATAAAACTGCGTTCTTCGCCGTGTTGCTGCCCCAACTGGGAACAAGTAAAATCGTGTCAGATGTTCATTTTGTGATGCTTGAAAACACGACGTGAGAAGTTGTTGTTGGACATGGTTTTAAGTTTGCGTCACAAGTGCACCTGCAGGAGATGTTGCTTATATAAACGCCGAGGAAAAATGGCATGGACGATTACGTTACTTCTTAATGCGAAATTTGAGCGCAGCTCACCAGCTGTTCCAGCTTTTCGATAGATTGAGGGAGAGCAAGAGATGTATGCACAATTAGAGACAACTTGTTATTTTTCACACATATTCCTTCTTCAAGAAACACTCCACTAACAGTTCTTGATTGTCATGGAGGATGCTTTCTGGACGGATAAATAGATGGATATGTGCTCGACTTGCGGCACCAATGCCTGGTTCTCAAAGACGAGGTCTGGGCAAGTATTTCGCGAGGTTGTCACAGCTGTAGGAGCCGTTGCAAGCGAGAGGAACGGGATGTTCTCCCGCATAAGTGGTAAGAAATTCCCGCTTTTCTTTATATCTACATTAAAGTCATCACCCACCCTGCCACCCTGGCAGGTGGCAGCGTTTTTGGCACATCATTGTCAATGCCAAAGCATGCAGCGCACATCTGTGACTACTGCCACGTAGCTTAAAGCGCGATTGAGGTGTCCACTGTTCCAAGAGGGCAGTTATGCGCCTTCCCTCTGGTTCAGGTGTCCACAGAGATGTGTGAGACAGATACTGCGCATTTCCTTTCCTCAAAAACCAATTTACAAATTTTACCCTCTGTTTTCCAAGCCTCGCTCTATTGGTTTCGCAGCTGTGGGAGACAGATACTGCGCATTCCTTTCGTCAAAAAAATACCGAAGACACTTTGGAAATTCTAAAGTATGCTTGGCGAAAGCCTTGTGGTCAACCCACTGCCGCTTCCCCGAACCGCTTGGCGCGGAATCACTGGGCCGCTTCGGAGCCATGCGTCTCACTCACTCTACTGCAACGAGACGTCTGGCGAAGGAGCGGCGGTGTAGCTGTCACTGCCGACGCGCAGACGCTCATTCTACCGCTACTGTGTGACGTCATGGTTACTATACACAGCTGCGCCCTCCACTAGCGCGCCGGTTGCTAAGGAGGGGAGGAGGATGCGCTTTTACTTTCTACTTTCCAAGCTCCCGCTCGTGTCCACTGCTGGTTACAACGGACAACGGCGACGGCGACGCCGCGAAACGCAGAAACGGGCGCCTAAGAGGTGCGCTCTAAAATGACATGGACGATGCGACAACAGCGCAGAAACGTACTGCGAGCGGGCAGTGCGTCCGGCTCCCTTCCCGAGCGCGCTTGGTCAACCCGCCAACAAGGGCGCAGCCGTCGCTTTGTACGCCGCCTATGGACATTATTACTTACGCGAACTGTCCGTCATAAAGATGGGAGGAACGTGTTCGTAAGTTTGTTTGAACTATGTACGACATCTGAAACGGGGAGCACAAGGTCGTAAAAAAAGCAGCTACAGTTGAACCTCGGTATAACGAAGTTGAAGGCGCCCGGCGGTTACGAACGAGCTTCCTAAGGCGATCATCATTCCTTCATTATATCCAATATTTCGTTATAAACTGTTGCGTTATAACGAGGATCGACTGCACAATCACTGGTAGCATTTTGTTTCTTTTTTTTTTTTTGCGAGTGCTTGCGCGAGCAGAAAGACCGTAGGAATAATGCCGCGACTTACCTGAGTACGTATAGTCGCGTGGCCATGGCCCTAACATGTGCAATTTAATTCGCGGTCTTGGAATACGCTAAACTTATATCACTCGCGGTCACGTAGCGCTATTAGTATGTCCGCTACCATAATTGAAGTGAGATTAGGAAGACGAACTGTTCGTATTCATTCATCTGTTTTGTCGGCATTTAGCTCGTGCCAAAACATAACTTTTGGAGAGAAGACATAATGACAAAACTTCACGTATCTGGCTCGCTACTTTAAAGGCTTTCGGGTGCAGATGAGCTTCGCATATTGGAAGGCATACAACAAAAGAGGCGGTCGTGAGATACATAGCGTTGCATTTTGTCGGTTTTATAAAAAAAAAAGAGTGAGTGATTGACCTAAATATGTAGAGCAACTGCAGCATGGCACTTCTTTCGCTACAAAAGAAACTTGCAAAATGACAGGTTAGTTCTTCGCCTACATTCGTAAAAACCATGTAGTTTTACATTCACCAGCTCGAATGAACAACTGCTGCTACTTTCGAAAACAGAAGTACCGCATCCATGCATTTGCATCGAGAAAATTCTGCTCTGTTGTGTACAGCTCGGTACTGCTGTACATTTTCGACCACCATCACCAAGACTGTGTTCTTGATGGGGCATACGTGCGCTGCTGGATTGGCAACATTATTCACCCAGATGACGGTGAAAAAGCCTCAAAATGACGGGCTCAAGACAGAGCTGATGGAAGTTGGGGCGCTAAGAAACAAAACCTTAGCTGCGTGTTTCACAAACGTCACGGCGAACAAACAGATCGCAAATGGAACAAACCACAGGCTTCACGCGCCCTCTTGATCGTCCAAAAAGCGCAGCGATGTTCGAAATACTCGAGCGTACGCACTCTATGATGGTGTGCTGCCCGCAAAGTGCATCCGAGTGATCTAGACAGAAAACGATTCAACCTGCCCGTCTTCGTAAGCGACCGTCATTGGGTTCGTACTCATTTGTCTTCGCGGTGTCGCGCGCTTTGTTGCGACGAACGTTTGCTTGTCTTCGCGGGCCCTCGCGCAAAGGTACACGTATACTTGCCAGGCGAACGCTTCAGCGACCTCATGTGTACACGGGGCACCGCTTCACAACGCACGCGTAGTGTCGCTCTGCACTTCGCCCACCGAGCGTGCGGAACGAAACGTGCGAGCTCCGCGCGCGGCTCAGGCGCACCGTGCCGTGTACACTTTCGGCGACCTGCGCACGCACGCTGCGGCGAACCGTTTCTGCTCCGTCGAACGTCCCTCCGCGGTCCCCTTCGGCACGGGTCGGCATTTGCGCGAAAGCGCGCTCCGCATCTCGCGCAGCAGCCAGCGGCCGCAGCGCGTATTATATTGTGGTATGGCGGCGGCGGCAGCTGCTGCGCTGCAGCCGGCGCACGCGACTCGCTATTGGACCTTAATAACGCGTCGCATCTGCATAATCCCCTCTTTGTGCGTCCCCGTGGCGAGGATTTCATTTTCATCAAATAAAGCACAGCCGGTATGCGAGCAGCCAGAGTTCGTGGTGGTTTCTTTTTCTTTTCTCTTAGGCCTCTCGCAGGAGATGGGGTCGAACAGGGCGGAGTGCGCGCTCCTGGTGGTCTGATTCTGCTCTCTGGTTCTACGTTTGGGGTGCGAGATCCTGAGGGGTTTGTTTTTTTTCGCTACGATGACTGTGCCCCAAATATTATGCATGCGCTACTTTTGCTATTAAAGCCTCTCAGTGTAACTGGGGATGGGGAGGTGGCTTTTTTTTTCCCCGTGGGTTTGTGATTCAAACTGGGCCCCGTCCTACGGCGCAGTATCTCGTGAGTGCGAATGTGAGCGTCCTTTGTTCATTGTCATTCGGGAACGTTTTCCACTTATTTGACAAATTATAGACCATAGCGTGAGCAAGGATATAACGTCTGGTGTGTCACTTGGAAACTAGTAAAAGGCGGTGGGGGGTATTTCGGTGAGGCAGCCTTTGGGTACACGATCGAGTTCAAACCATAACGGCTAACAGGTAGGCTGCTTCAGGCGACCGACGCACAAGGGCAAGGTAAACCAGGCGCCTATTACAGCTAAGTCGCTGCACAAGCATGTACCATCTGCGTCACCCTTATGTGTGGAGCGCTCGAGTGGCTCACTTTCCTGCATAAACGTTGACAGCTCGTCTCATCTTCTAGATTTTAGAGGCAATGCTTGCGAAGAAGTAGAACTACGCAGATCTGTAAACTAGGTGGGCACGAGCACTTTGGCCGGAAACCGTCGGCTGCATTCTAATTTCCGTTTTTATTGCGTAAGCAATATTACGACAGGTTTCAGGCCTTCGCGTCGGGGCGGCCGCGAGGCACGTTTTACCTTGAAGTGCGGCGCGAGGCGCGGCGCACTGCAGCTGTAGCCACGCCGCTGCCGAGTGGAGGCGCTGCCGTCGCCGCGCTCTCGCCAGCTGCGGAGTGTGGAGAGGAGGCTGGAGAACGGGGCGGGGAAGGGGAGGGGGTATAAAATGTCTTCGCTCGCTTGCCGGCTCTGTCGTTATGCCGCCTGATAAACAGAAAGAGAGGTTACGTCGGCTTGACGAAGCCAGGAAACGACAGCGGGCTTCGGAGACAGAAGAACGCGAACAGCGCCTTGCTAAGCGGCGCGCTCAAGACGCTGCTAGACGGGCGCACCGCGCCTCTATCGAAACCGAATCGTCTACAACCGGTGGTGGTGGTGAAAATATTTTGATGAAATAGTTTAGGAGGTTGTAGCGGCGGTTGGAGCGCTCAGTGATGATCCCGAATGGAACGCTATGGATGCTTATGCAACCTACCAGGTTTAACCAAAGCTAAACCCCAGCAAATTTTTTTTTCGCGTGGTGCACCCTCCTCAAGCGCTCTGCACAGAGTGTCGCGGACTGTACGTCCCTTGAAGGAAGTGCGTAAGAAACTGATAGCAAAAAAAAAAAAAACATCATTCTTGAAACAGCTAAAATTTCCGCACAGTTTTCAGCAGGAATGGCTTGCGTGTACGTGAAACTTAATCTTGCCCTTCGTTTACGAAGAGCAGACTTAACACACGCATGCGAACCTTTCAGACTTGATGGACGCAGGTCCAAGAGACTGCTTGTAGTCTGCGTATCTGGGATGCATCGCCTCCGTCTCTCTGATTCATTCTCCCATTAATCTGACTTTTCTCCCCTTCTGTTGCGAGAAACCGGGCCTGAGTCATCCGTTATCGTCTTGTCTCTTGTTTCCACATTCATACAATCTGTGCCATGTAACACGAGGTGGAGTGTAAGTAAAGGTAATGAGACAAAGAAATCTTCCAATGCGTGTGTGTGTTGTTTTTTTCTGGGGTTGGAGGGAGGGGAAAGAGTGGCGGAAATGGTCTAGCTGAGATCCGATATTTAAGGATTACATCATGTCTTGAACTGACGTTCTACCCTCGCTCGAAATAAAGCCTGCTATTTACCGTATGTAGCAGTGCATCTCTGGCGCACAAAGCAACGAACTTGCTCACGACGAATAAAGACTCAAAGACTCCTCGCCCTCCCCATCAACAAGAGGGTCCGCTGCCAGAGCCGCATGTGTGTCGCCCATTATCTAGCCCGCCCACCCGCCGCCCTTGTATGGCCATATCCTAGTCCGGCCGCCCACTCGGCTGGGCACTGGACTACGTGGTTCACGTGACCACGCAGGAGTTTTCGGCTAGGACATCGTTTACCGTGAAGGAACTGTATCGTGTGAAAAGCCTTTGCACGACAGCTCCCTCATCGACAGCAGCTGGCAACTCCCTTCTCTTCGGTAAAAGACAAAGATTATCAGCGAAAAAGACAGTAAATGAGCCTGCTTGCAAAGGTCCTCTCGATGGAAGTTTAAGAAAAGCAGTTCACTCCAAAAGGGAGGCGGTAAATCAGCGAAGGGAAAGTTCTTTACGCATTGAAGTTCCATAGTGTTCTCCGCTGAGTGGATGTCATACCCTTGTTAATGCCCAATTTCGCTGCGGGCCCCCATGGCGTTTGCCGTGACATTCGTGAACACTTGCAACCGATCTTGTCTCGACGTCGCTCAAACGAACGTTCACCGTCTCAGACAAACTAAGCATGTTCTTTGCGACAACTGCGGCGCTGCGGAATCGCCCCAGTTGTCATTATTCTATTGCAAAGCGTGGCGGGAGAGCAGAACCTATAGTTTCAGCTCGTCGTAAGAACCATCGATCGCGGTTCTCGTACTCTAAGACGCATTTTGGGTACCCTGGCCCTGCTCGTCAAAGCAGCACCAAATTTTCGCATCGTATTGTTTCGTACTCTCAATCATGCACAACACATGCCCTAAAAACTCCCTCAGCCTCTCCGCCTTCCCTGCTCCTGCATACTCTTCCCCTCAAAGCTCTCAGATTGGCCTCTTTTGTCAAAATATTGTCGGGACTGCACTGATTATTACCAGCTTCGCAGTTTTTCTCGTCCTTTCTTTCTCCTCTTCGACCCTTCCTTTCCTGCGAAATGCCGTTGACGAACACAAAAACTGAGCTTGTCAATAGCGTCTCACCCTCTGCGCTAACTGAGGAGTCTAAAACTTAGGATACAAACTGAATAAACGTTTTTGTTTTTCTTTTTCTGGTGACTTGCACGCAAAATTTTCAACATAAATGAATGGGACACCGTTCCGGCCCATTGTGGATGTCACATGTTCACAGTTAACCGTACTCTTCGGGAACCGGCACCAGAGGCTTACGCCTTTAGCGAGAAAAAAATTTTACGCACGTCGAGAATCTTGTAGATTTTGTCGGAAAGCTACACAGCGCCTCTGTTGACAATGTCCAAGTCATGGTTTTCTTCGACGTAAGGTTGGTAGGTTTCGCGGTCCATTGTTACAAGGAAAGCCTGTTACTCTATCGGAAGGCGCCATTCTCTTGGAACGAACTTCAATCAAAACTGACGGCCTTTGCGGACTGCTGAAATTCTGTCTCTCAAATGCGTTACTTCAGCTTCAATAAGACTATCTGCAGACATACCTTCGGAACCGCCATGGGTGCTCCCGTCTCAGTTGTATGTGCGAACCTTGCCTCACAACCTACCAACACCTCAGCGCTTCTCGATTCAGCATCCCGTTAAAGATTTCTCTGCGGTTGCTGATTGTTTCTTGGTCAGCAATCGACAAGACGTACGTATAAACCTTTTGTCCCACTGAACTCGTTTAAACAAAGCATTCAGTTCCCCGTAGAAGAAGTGGACGGCCGCATTGCTTTCTTTGACATCTTCGAGGAAACCACAAAACAGGGTCTTGAGATAAGTGCTTATCGCAAGCCCGCCCACACTGGGCAATACCTGAAATGGAAGTCGTCCCATCCCACCTACTACAAGAGCTCAGTTGCTTCACAGGACTTCAACTGTTATCTCAGGCATGCTCCAGACGAAAAAGACGGGCATCGGGAGTTCAGCAAGTCAGGCGACACTTGTTGCACAACGGCTATCGAGTCCCCATACTCCGGCCACAATGACATCAAACCTAGGTGTGCACAAGCGGAAGAGCTAGAGCCGATTCCCTATGCCCACGATGTGAAGTAAACCCTGAATACTATTGGACTATGACGTTCACGTGGCCCGTGTCCTCCAAGCAAACTATGACAACGCCCTGTACGTTATAGGGACCTCGCTGAACAGGCTGTTTACTCAGTTGTACCCGAGATACCCTGCCGTAATTGTGGCGCTGCCTGCATAGGCGAAACAGGAAATTTCAAGAGACATGTAAAGCAACATCACTATGACGTCTACAAAGGCATTCCCAAACCAAACGCATTAGCGGACCGTGGTCACGAAAATACCGACCCTGCCATTGACTGGTATGCGGCTCGTGTAAGTACAAAAAAAGAAAAACTTACCAAAGCGCTTACATAAGGAATCTATGCACATTCAATCAACACCACACACGAGAAACCTGATATGAGGCAGGAAATCTTCCAGAGATATGCATGCAGTCCTTATGAAACATTTTGCCCATATGAAGCACCAGTGGTTACATTTTGTTTCATTGTAATTTGTAAACAAGGCATCCGTAAGGGCGCCGAGACGTCTATGGTTTTCTTTTCTGTTTTTTTTTTTCGCGAGTGTATCTTTTTTGACACTACAAATAAATGGGTGCGCAGAGTGCATTATTAGTGGGCACATCCAAAGTTACTCAGGAGAAATTCCCAAACTGGAAGAATTTTTTTTTGCTTTATAAATCTTCGAGAAAGTGCACAGCTGTTATAGTTGGGGTTACGAAATAAAAAGAGGTAAATGCATAAAAACGGGTAGAAGAATATGGCTGTTTTTGAGTGACTGGATCTTCTTTTGAGCCAACGAGCCACGGGAGAAGACAAAGGAAGAAGATACCGGGACGAATCCTCAACGTAGGTGTTATAGTACGCGTCTTTTCAAAGCGAAACTTCTACTTCACGACCAAAGCTGCAAACGCCATTTCATCTTTGAAGCCTTACCTAAATAAATAGATAAAAAAAATATAGATGCGACCGGGTTTCTAACCCTCGGCGGCGCGAACCGATCAGCTTCACTGGCCAGTGCACGAGAACGCTATGCTATACCCGCAGCCGATCACGCCCCGTGTTAAACTGCAACCCATTTTTGTTGTTGTTAACCTCGTACAATGGCGCATGCCCACACAGGGGGTCGGCAGAACAGTAAACAGAAAGCAAAAATACCAAAAAGAAACGGGAAATGTATAACGCACGCAGGAGATGGACTCTGTGAGATTTGTAGCCGAGGGATTAAAAAAATAATAATAATAGTAATAATAAGAAAAAAGGTGATAATGATAATTTAAAAAAAAATGTTAGCAAGTTAACCGATTAGATTCCAGTTAAAGATATTGAATGGCGGTAAAAACAGACCAGTGGACACATTCTCGCGCTGAGCGTTGTACATCGTCGTCTTCATCAATTTCCATGTGCTGCGCGAATAGATCAGATCAGCCTAACCTCGATCAGAGCTTAACGTGAGTCTGATATCGTGGCCAAACGTGCCAACGACCCAGCAAAGCAAAACTGTGAGCCAGCCAGGGTAAACACATGCTTTGGCACGTCTACTCAGTTTAAATGCTTTAAAACCCCACCATTTTTTTTTTGTTTTGAGTACTACGAATTCAAAAGAAGAAGAAAAGAAAACACGCCTTACAGGTTGCGCGAACTTTTTGACGCTGTGCGACGCTGTCGTTGTCTCATAAGGTAATAAGAAGAAACTAAATATTTACAACAGGACCTCTCTCGGCGGTTTGCCATGTCTACTCGGTGCTCACGTTAACCTCGATCCTAAAGTCAGAGAAGACTGGATTGTCAAGGCACGACGAAGCGCTCATAGAGGTGTGTGAGAGTCACTTTCTAGTCTTCCAGCGGCAATGGCGGCGACCACGAAGACGACGAAACCGCCGGTCCAAATCACGCGCACCACCTAACACTTGAAAACCAAGGGCGATGATTCATCATTAGAAGCAGGAAGATAGTTGATGACAGCCGAAGCTCCTGTCACAGCTACCGTTCCAAGTGCCGCCGTGGAGTCGTCGTACGTCTAGGCCTGCAGCTACCACCAGGAAGACACCACCATGGAGGCCGAGCGGCAGCCACGGCTCAACTTTCCTGTGATTCTCATCAACCGCCATGACCTGTGCATCGTCATCGCCGTGCTCAGCATGTCCATCCTGGGATGTGCGGGCGTCCTGGGATACTCATTCAGGAGCTACGGCAAGTTAAAGCGGGACGCTGTGGACATGCATCACTACTTCGGTTCGCACGCCCAGATGGCGCGTCAGCAGAGCGGCAGCAGCGGGTGGGAGACCGCGGCGGACGCCCGATCGACCACCACGAAGGCCCCGGTGCCAGCACTTCCAGCTGCGGGTCATGAACCAAGGAGAGATGCGGGAGCGCCAAATAGAACATCTATGGTGGCCATCCAAGGCGCGCTCAATGAGACGACCACGGTGCCACACGCGCTGCACCCGAACGCGGTTCTCGGCAACAGCAGCGAGAAGCCAGCCGAGGTCATCGGTGCCGCTTCGAAGAGTTCAGCGACGAGCAACGCCACCCTGGTGACAGCCTCGAGTTTGAACGCCACAGAGGACGCCTTCACAAAAGTTGCGTAAACCAAGGCGGCCACTTTCTCTCTTTCGTTAGTTTTTTTTTTTCGTTCACTTAAGGCAACGCCTAGAGTCGTTCAACTCTAAGTTGCCTTTGTGAACAAAACAAAAGTGAACAAAAACTACACCCACTGTGCCCTGCAGGTGCCGAGTGACTTGAGTGGCACTGTTTTTTTCTCGCTTTTTTCTTTTACTTTGGACATCGTTGGTAGAGAGGTGGCATCTTTTCGGCAAGAGTTTCCGTGTACTTTGCTCGCTTTTTCTTCAAGTTTACTTTCATCCGTGTTTTTTTCTTATCTGTGCGGTTCTCGCTTCATGGTAGCGCGTTCCCTCGTAATTCTGACTGGGGCTTTTGCTCGCGCTCTCAGGGTAGTTGCTCCGCTCGTCCTTTTCTGTGTGCTTGTGTGCTCAGTCTTTTTTTTTGTATTTTATGTCTGACGTCAAAGACTTTGTCAAGGCATTCGTCTCCGTGAGAGAACTTCTATGTTTTTACTTCTTGTTTGGTTACATAAAGGTGTGAAATGACCAGCATCCACTTGCGAACTCTTGATGTGAATGGAACATGGTTCGATTGCTCGAGTCCACCGCCCCTCATCTCTACATCGACAAAGAAAAGTTAACAGCCTACCTGAACGCCGGGAGTGGTAGGCAAAAGACGACAACACAATACTATTGCGCAATTTGGCACACCAATATTTTGTTATTGAATTTAACGGTTCGCACCACGTGTTGCTGCCACCGCGTGTTGCTGCCTAATTGGCTTAATTTATGTCGTATTTGTTGGCCTTCCCGTGAATGGCAGACACACACACCCAAATTAGGGTACTGGCCAAGAACAGAGCCAACGGTTATGCTCACTTGCGGAAACCACCGTAATTGCTACCACCACCTTTCCTACTGTCATCGAATACGGTGGTTGACACATTTCTGCAAAATCATTGGTATTCGGGGCACCGCTTGGCAGTTTCAACGTTACTTTTTTTAGGCGTGAAAGTGGTCCAGGATTCGAAGCCGGGACCACCGCTTCACCGGAGCAGTCGTTCTACCAACTGAGCTACCACCAGGAAGACACCACCATTCAGGCCGAGCGGTAGCCACGGCTCAACTTTCCTGTGATTCTCATCAACCGTCATGACTTGTGCATCGTCATCGCCGTGCGAAACGCACAACAACAGATAAACTAAAAGTAGAATGTTTAGGATTTGCAGGCTGCTTTGTCTCGAATTGGGCCCTTTGCTTTCCCTCGTTTTGTGCATGCTTTCGCTTCAAGAACATGCTCTAGGTTACAGTTAACCCACACGCTATTCTGGCAGTTAGCTTTCATCACATAGCAAGTTGACTGAATATTCAGGTAAGATCCCTGATACGTTATAGTATCCTTACCACGTTAGCTAATTATGCTTGCTTGTATATTAGGGCGAAATCGTGACTTGTAGAAATGAGAGCAGCACAAGGCGTCTTGACGAACTTCTGTCATCCTATCAAGATGTAAGCGAAAACAGCCAGTGCTACTAGCAAATTCAGGGCTGCTCCTAATTAGCATTACGCCCATCTTAGTTGCTCATACTTATCCGTACGCCTCTCTTAGTCAAAATCCTTCTTTACTTTGGAACGTAAGAATGTGCAGTGCCCTCATCTATGTCCAATTCAACTTCTACGCGTACATTGTTCCTAAGTCGTATGTTCACTTAGTTTACTACATGTTCCACTTAGTCGGGTGGTAAGAATGGGAAGCAACGTCAGATCAGTGCTAATGCACCGAAAACGCAGTAAGCAGTGTCGAGTTTGTTGAGACAATGGGCTTTGCAAGAATCGTAGTCTGTTCTCGGTTGGCCTTTAAATGGCGTTTTGTAAGCCAGTGAAGGGAGTAGCTTCGGTCAAAGGGTGTGCGCATGTGCGTATATGGATTATGCCACGAACATTTTACTAGTGTGTTATCTACGTGGTTATGAATTGCACCTACATGCCGCTAGTGTCCGTATCACACCCCATGCGGGCCATAGACAGGAGCGCTTGCAGCTGTCAGAGCCTAATCTCAAAAGCGACTGCCCGCGAGTAGTGGGCGCCGTACCAGCTTCATGCAATATGCAGGGCATTCCCGCGGCAACGGGCTTCGCTACCCGACCGTGCCAAGCTTTATAGCACTGATTGTAGCTTTCTCCACATAATCACTTTGCATTAAGCACGCCCGCGTAGAAGCCTTCCCATAACGCCCTTTCACTCATGTGGTCTTGTATGACATGTTTCCTGCCATCGTCTTGAAGGCGATGTTTGCTTGTTTCCTCCAGGCGGAAGTGGCGGGGGCCGCTGCGTTGTTGCTGTAACGCGCGTTTCTAAATCTGCACATTTTCATCAACGGCGCTTTCTTTAAAACATCCGTTTTCTCTGTTTTCCATTTTCATGCTTTTTATTATCGGACTGTAAAGTATTGTTGAGAAGCTGCGATCAGATTGAACGGGAACTGGTGGAAGCCTATTACATTAGAAAAAAAAAAGGAGATAACTGCAGCAGTGATTCATCTGTGACACTTCGCCGATCTGAAACGGTTTTCTTAGATAGACTTCTGTAATCGCCTGCCTTTGGATATCTTTTGGTGTTCTCTGGTACCCACGTGCTTGTGATTCGCACAGTGGCGCTTGGGTAAAGCGATGGTATATTAAAGGTCTACGTCGAATAAAGCCTGTTGATAGTAAGCGCTCGTCCCTGTCTACTTCTATGTCCGTGTCTTTTATTGCGCCCCTGTGTCCACCTGGAAAGTTATGAACCAACACGCCCAAATACAAGTACTTCTGGGCTGCTTTCTAATTTCAGTTTTTTTTTTCGTGTGGTGCACCCTCCTCAAGCGCTCTGCACAGAATGACGCAGATTATACGTTCCTTGAAGGAAGTGCGTAAGAAGCTGATGAAAAAAAAAAAAAACATCATTCTTGAAAAAGCCAAAATTTCCGCAGTTTTCAGCAGGAATGGCTAGCGTGTACGTGAAATTTAAACTTGCCCTTCGTTTACGAAGAGCAGACTTAACACACGCATGCGAACCTTTCAAACTTGATGGACGCAGGTACAAGAGACTGCTTGTAGGCTGTGTATCTGGGATGCATCACCTCCGTTTCTCTTATTCATTATCCCATTAATGTGTCTCTTCTTCCCTTTTGTTGCGAGAAACCGGGCCTGAGTCATCCGTTATCGTCTTGTCTCTTGTTTCCACAATCATACAATCTGTGCCATGTAAGACGAGGGGGAGTGTGAGTAAGTAAAGGTAATGAGACAAAGAAATCTTCCAATGCCTGTGTTGTTTTTTTGTGTGGTTGGAGGGAGGGGGCGGAGGGGCGGAAGGGGATTAGCTGATATCTGATATTAAAGATTAGTTCAGGTCCTGAATGGACGTTCTACCCTCGCGCGAAATAAAGCCTGCTATTTACCGTATGTAGCAGTGCATCTCTGGCGCACAAAGCAACGAACTTGCTCACGACGAATAAGGACTCCCAGACTCCTCGCCCTCCCCACCAACAAGAGGGTCCGTTGCCAGAGCCGCATGTTTGTCGCCCATTATCTAGCCCGCCCACTCGCAGCCCTTGTATGGCCATATCCTAGTCTGGCCGCCCACTCGGCTGGGCACTGAACTACGTGGTTCACTTGACGACGCAGGAGTCTTCGGCTAGGACACCATTTACCGTGAAGGAACTCTATCGTTGTATGAAAAGCGTGTGCGCGACAGCTCCCTCCTTGACTGCAGATGGCAACTCCCTTCTCTTCGGTAAAAGACAAAGATTATCAGCGAAAAAGACAGCAGATGAGCCTGCTTGCAAAGGTCCTCAGGACGGAAACTTAAGAAAAGCAGTTCACTCCAAAAGGAAGGCTGCAAATCTAGCGAAGGGAAAGTCTTTTACGCATTGAAGTTGTTCTACGCTGAGTGGATATCATCAGCTTGTTATGCCCAACTTCGCTGCGGGTCGCCATGGCGTTTGCCGTGACATTCGTGAACACTTGCTACCGATCTTGTCTCGACATCGCTCACACGGACGTTCATCGTCTCAAACTACGCGTGTTCATTGCGACAACTGCGATGCTGCGGAATCGCACCAGTTGTCATTATTCTATTGCAAAGCGTGGCGGGAGAGCAGAACCTATAGTTTCAACTCGTCGTAAGAATCATCGATCGCTGTTCTCGGACTCCAAGACGCACTTCCTGTATCCTTGCCCTGCTCCTCAAAGCAGCACGAAATTTTCGCACCGTATTGTTTCGTACTCTCAATCATGCACAACACATGCCCTAAAAACTCCCTTAGCCCTTCCGCCTTCCCTGTTACTTGATACTGTAACGTACTTGCTGACGAAGGGGGGCTTTATTAGCAGGCACGAAAGGGAAGGCCAGGCAAGCTGGGGCAACAACAGCGACAGACTCCACACGGCGCGAGCCCTACTTCGTCGTCGTCGCCCTACTTCGTATGCGCCACCTGGCAAGACTAGGTGGCATTATTCCCCCCTTACAAAGAAAAAAAAAAGAGCGCTGTCGCTGTCGGCGTAAGGGTGAAACAAAAAAAAAAAACAAAAAAAAACAAGCAAACTGCCGCACACTGAAGCGCGCGAAAACATCAGCACGGTTGCGTCACCGTGTATAGTACGGCTTAAGCCGCACAACGTGCACAATGTCAGAGTCGGGCTGTCGGCGTCTTCGTGTCTGCGGCCGGACTTGTAGACAATAGTAATGTCAAATTCCTGGAGCCGTAAGCTCCAGCGTGCCAGGCGTCCAGATGGGTCTCGCAAATTTGCCAGCCAGCATAGGCAGTGGTGATCGGTGACCACTTTGAATGGGCGGCCGTAAAGATAAGGGCGAAACTTCATGGTGGCCCACACGACCGCAAGGCATTCTTTCAGACGTGGAGTAATTGCTCTCGGCGCGGGAGAGAGTACGGCTAGCATAGGCGATAACCCTCTCAAGGCCCTCTTGGTGTTGAACAAGGACCGCGCCAAGACCGATGTTACTGGCGTCGGTGTGGACCTCGGTATCGGCATCTTCGTCGAAGTGCGCAAGAACGGGAGGTGTTTGAAGGCGCTGGCGGAGCGTAGAGAAAGCGGTCTGTTGCTCAGTGGTCCAGAGAAAGGAGGTGGTATTCCTGGTGAGGCGCGTCAACGGCTCAGCAATCGTGGAAAAGTCCGCAATAAAGCGCCGATAATACGCACAGAGACCGAGGAAGCGCTGGACAGCTTTCTTGTCGGTCGGAACGGGAAAACGTGCGACGGCGGCAGTCTTTGCGGGGTCCGGCCGCACTCCCTCAGCGCTCACAACGTGACCAAGAAATTTGAGCTCTTCGTAACCGAAATGACACTTCTGGGGCTTCAGGGTAAGGTCTGCCGAGCGGAGGGCTTCGAGGACAGCCCGCAGGCGCTGGAGATGTTGGTCAAATGTTTCCGAAAAAACTACGACGTCGTCCAAGTAAACAAGACAGCTTTGCCACTTGAGGCCTGTGAGGACAGTGTCCATCATCCGTTGGAACGTAGCCGGGGCGGAGCACAAACCGAAAGGAAGCACTTTAAATTCATAGAGGCCATCTGGAGTCACAAAGGCGGTTTTTTCGCGGTCCCGTTCGTCTACTTCAATTTGCCAATAGCCGCTCTTTAAGTCAATGGATGAGAAGTACTTAGCGCGCCGTAATCTATCCAGCGAGTCGTCAATGCGCGGCAACGGGTAGACGTCCTCACTCTCAGCCGTCCTGCTGAGAGTGCCACCTGGCAAGACTAGGTGGCAATACTTTTCCCCTCAAAGCTCTCTAATTTGCCTCTTTTGTCAAAATATTGTCGGGACTGCACTGATTATTACCAGCTTCGCAGTTTTTCTCGTCCTTTCTTCCTCGTCTTCGACCCTTCCTTTCCTGCGAAATACCGTCGACGAACAAGAATATTGAGCTTGTCAATAGCGCCTCAATCCGTGCGCTAACAGAGGAGTCGAAAACTTAGGATATAAGCTGCAGAAAATTTCTTGTTTTCCTTTTTCTGGTGACTTGAAGGCAAAATTTTCAATACAAATGAATGGGCCACTGTTCTGCCCCATTGTGGATATCATGTTCACATTTATGCATACTCTTCCGCAACCTGCACCAAGGGCTCGCGCCTTTAGCGAGACAAAAATTTTACGCACGTCGAGAATCTTGTCGACTTTGTCGGAAAGCTAAACAGCGCCTCTATTGATGATGACCAAGTCATGGTTTCCTTCGACGTGAGGTTTCATTTCATTTATTTCATTTCACTTATTTTCTCTTTAAGGGCCCGAGGGCATTACATAAGGGGGAGGCGAATTAACATGATGTGAAAAAAAAATCTTGAACGTGGAAAAATGTGAAGAGCAAAATACAAAATACAATGAAGGCAAGCAAAAACAAAAGCAAGAAAAAAATACATTAAAAAATGCAGACATACATCTAAGTCAAATAACAGCAAACAAGCAAGCGCAAGAGAAACAAAATTACGCTAAGGCGCAGAAATGCAACTAAACTAAGTAACAAAAGAGTACAAAGGGGACAGTATTCAGGATGGCTGAAGTTTTAGCTTATTACGGAATTGTTTTCTGTCTGTGCATTCGGCTATGTTTTCGGGTAAGGAATTCCATAAGACTATTGCATGAGGGAAAAATGAGCTACTCATTGCAAGGGTGCGGGTGGAAATTCGTGCTAGAGACTGGCTGTGGCTTAAACGGGAAGATCTTCGTAGTGGTGTTGTTAGTAGCTCATGTCTGAACCGTGGGTGATAATAGAATGTGTGAAGTAGGCACAAACGAGATATGATGCGGCGTGATTCGAGGGACGGCAAGTCGAGGTCTCTTTTCATTGAGGTGACGCTGGAAATTCTTGAATAGTTCGAGGTGATAAATCGTGCTGCACGGCTTTGAATGGCTTCTAGGTTAGCGGCGAGGTATGATTGTGACGGGTTCCAGATGGCTGATGCGTATTCAAGCTTTGGTCTGACGAATGTGAGATATGCTAGCTTTTTAATGTCTGAGGATGAGTCGGAGAGTCTACGCCGCATGTAGCCGAGAACGCATGAGGCTTCGGAGCAAATGGTTTCAATATGTGTTATCCATGATAGCGATGGTGTCATGTGCAGGCCAAGATATTTGTATGATGATGTGTAGGCAACGGGTGTAGAGTTGAGGTAGTAGGTAGTCTTAATCTGGTTGCGAAGGCGGGAAAATGTCATGACTTTACATTTTGTCGTGTTTAAAGGCATGAGCCATGTTTCACACCAAAGTGAGATAGCGTTTAGGTCTTGTTGGAGGGTGCACGTGTCGTCTTGGTTAGTTATGGCGCGGTATACGATGCAATCATCGGCGAACAATCTCAGTTTAGATTTAATGTTGGAGGGCAGATCATTGATGTAAATTAGGAACAGTAATGGGGACAACACGGCGCCCTGAGGAACACCGGATGTTACGCTCGAGAGAGGAGATGTGTAATTGTTAGCGCATGTGCACTGAACACGTCCTTTCAAGTAGTGTTCTAACCATGATAACAGTTTTTGTATTAAACCAATGCCGGACAACTTTAGCAACAAGTGATTATGAGGGACACGATCAAACGCCTTCGAAAAATCTACAAAGATGGAATCGATCTGGTAATGGTCATCCATGTACTGCAATAGATCATGAGTAAATTCGGCTAGTTGCGTTTCACATGAATATAGTTTCCTGAAACCATGCTGTTGAGCATAGAAGAAGTTAATTGATTCAAGGTGCGCCATAAGGTTAGATGCTATAATATGTTCAAAGAGTTTTGAAGGAATACTAGTCAGGGATATTGGGCGATAGTTAAATGGGCTTGAACGGTCACCTGATTTAAAAACCGGTATTATTCGGGCTTTTTTCCAGTCGTCAGGTATGTTCCCAGTGTCCAGTGATTGAGAAAAGATTAGGCAGAGTATGCGGCTCGACAATGATGCAGTGTTTGATGGATTTCGCGGTACAATGCAACAAGGAAACTCTGTTTACTCTATCGGAAGGCGCCATTCTATTGGAACGAACACCAATCAAAACTAACGGCCTTCGCCGACTGCTGACATTTGTCTCTCAAATACGTTACTTCAGCTTCATAACACTATCTGTAGACAGACTTTCAGAACCGCCATTTGAATGTGCGGACCTTGCCTCACAACCTACCGAAACCTCAGCGCTTCTTGATTCAGCATCTCGTTGAAGCTTTCTCTGTGGTTGGTGATTGTGTGATTGTTTCTTCGTCAGCAGTCGACAAGACGCATAAAGCTTTTTTCTACTTTAGCTCGTTTAAACAAAGTATTCAGTTCACTGTAGAAGAAGTGGACGGCCGCACTGCTTTCTTAGACGTCTTCGAAGAACTCAACACAGAGTCTTGAGACAAGTGCTTATCGCAAGCCCGCCCAAACTGGACAATACCTGAACTTCCAGTCGTCCCATCCTACCGACGGCAAGATCTCAGTCGCTTCGCGGGCCTTGAACTGTACTTTCGGGGTATGTTCGAGACCAAAAAGCGAGCATCGGAAGTTCAGCAAGTCAGGCGAGACTTGTTGCACAACGGCTATCGAGGCCCGATACTCCGGTCACGAAGACATCAAACCGAGGTGTGACACAAGCCTAAAAGCTAGAGCCTATTCCCTACGCCCACGGTGTGAATTAAACCCTTGCCCGAATACTATTGGACTACAACGTTCACGTGCGTCCTGTCCTCCACGCAAACTACGACAACGTTTCGTGCATTCTAAGGACCCCACTGAACAGGCTGTTTACCCAGTTGTCGGCTCTGCCTGCATAGGAAAAACAGGAAATTTGAAGAGACGTGTCAAGCTACATTAATATGACGTCTACAAAAGCATTCCCGACCCAAACGCATTAGCGGATCTAGCGCCACGAAAATACCGACCCTGCCATCGATTGGCATGCGGCTCGTGTAAGCAACCCCCCCCCCCCCCCCCAAACAAAAAAAAAGCGGTTATCAAAGCGCTTGTTTATGGAACCCATGCACATGCACCTCACACAAGAAACCGGAGATGAGGCAGGCAACCTTCCAGATATTACATGCATTCCTTATGAAACGTCATGCCCATATGAAGCATCAGTGGTTACATTTTGTTTCATTGTAATTTGTGAACAAGGAATCCGTAAGGGCGCCGAAACGTCGATGGTTTCCTTCTGTGTTTTTTTTCGCGAGTGTATGTTTTTTTTTTGCCAGTCGGTACAAATAAATAGATGTGCAGAGTGCATTATTGGTGAGCACATTCGACGTTCCTCGGATGAAAGCGGCAAACTGGAAGAATTTTTATTGCCTTGTAATACTTCGAGAACGTGCACAGCTATTATATTCCGGGTTGCGTCATTAGACGAGGGAAACGCATTAGGACGGGCAGGAAGCATAGGGTTGTTTTCAGTGAATGAATCTCCATTTGAGCTAACAGGCCACGGGAGAATACGAAGGAAGAAGATACCGGGACAAATCCTCAACTTAGGTGTTATACGTGTCGTTTTAGAGCGAAGGCTCTACTTCACGACCAAAGCTTCAAAAACCGTTTCATCGCTGGAGCCTCACCTGAATAAATAAATAAAATGAATATTTCCGCGACCGGGTTTCTAACCCGCGGCTGGCCAGTGCACGACAGCTATATATGCAATCGCCACAGCCGATCACGCCTCGTGTTAAACTGCGACACACTCTCGCGCGGTGCATTGCACATCATCCTCTTCATCAACTTCCATTTCCTGCGCGAGTAAATCAGATACGCTTAACCTCTATCTGAGCTTAACGTGAATCTAATATCGCCGCCAGACGAGCCTACGACCAAGCAGAGCAAAACCGTGAGCCAGCCAGGCTAAACACATGCTTTCGCACGCCTACTTGGTTTAATAATAAGGGAATAATCACTCATTGACATCCACCCGAGCACAGCCATACGGCTACATAGGAAAGCTATACATATTTCTCAGAAACTTCGTATGTAAAGAAAAGTCCTGGTCCAGGGTTCGAACCGGGGACCGCCGCTTCACCGGAGCAATCGCTCTACCAACTGAGCTAACCGAGACGGCAAGCTTATCGTGGGGCGAGAGCGAATTGATTTATAGCTCGAAGTGGGAACTGTGTTGGTCAAATGCTTAGGGGAATCCCCCAAACTGGTGTAGATTTGTAATATGGGAGTACCTACTCATTGACATCCACCCGAGCACAGCCATACTGCTACATACGGATAGAGGTCTAAATACGTTAGAGCCATACCATTTTTTTAGTACTATGAATTCAAAAGCAGAGGAAAACACGCCTCGCAGGTTGCGCGGACTTTTTGACGCTGAGCGACGCTGTCGTTGTCTGATAAGGCAAAGAAGAAGAAACTAAATATTCACAACAGGACCTCTCTGGGCCGCTTGCCATGTGGACTCGGTGCTCACATTAACCTCGATCCTATAGTCAGCGAAGACTGGGGTGACACGGCGTGACAATGCGCTCATCGAGGTGTGTGAGAGTCACTTTCTAGTCTTCCAGCGGCAATGGCGGTGAGCCGAAGACGACGAAACCGCCGGTCCAAATCACGCGCACCATCGAACATCTGATACCAGCTACTGTTCCAAGTGCCGCCGTGGAGTCGTCGTACATCTAGGCCTGCAGCTACTACCAGGAAGACACCACCATGGAGGCCGAGCGGCAGCCACGGCTCAACTTTCCTGTGATTCTCATCAACCGCCATCACCTGTGCATCGTCCTCGCCGTGCTTAGCATGTCCATTCTGGGATGTGCGGGCGTCCTGGGCTACTCATTCAGGAGCTACGGCAAGTTAAAGCGGGACGCTGTGGACATGCATCACTACTTCGGTTCGCACGCCCAGATGGCGCGGCAGCAGAGCGCCAGCAGCGGGTGGGGGACCGCGGCGGATGCCCGATCGACCACCACGAAGGCCCCAGTACCAGCACTTCCAGCGGCGGGTCATGAACCAAGGAGAGATGCGGAAGCGCCAAATGGAACATCTATGGTGGCCATGCAAGGCGCGCTCAATGAGACGACCACGGTGGCACACGCGCTGCACCCGAACGCGGTTCACGGCAACAGCAGCGAGAAGCCAGCTGAGGTCATCGGTGCCGCTTCGAAGAGATCAGGGACGACCAACACCACCCTGGTGACAACCTCGAGTTTAAACGCCACAGAGGACGCCTTCACAAAAGTTGCGTAAACTAAGGCGGCCACTCTCTTTCGTTACTTCTTTTTTTTTTCATTCACTGAAGGCAGCGCCTGGAGTTGTTCAACTGTAGGTTGCCTTTTCAAGTGAACAAAAACTACATCCACTGTGCCCTGCAGGCGCCGAGTGACTCGAGTGGCACTGTTTTTTTCTGGCTTTTTTTCTTTTGCTTTGGACGTTGTTAGAGAGGTGGCACATTTTCGGCAAGAGTTTCCGTGTACTTTGCTCGCTTTTTCTTCAAGTTTACTTTCAACCGTGTTTTTTCCTCCCTGTGCGGTTCTCGCTTCATGGTAGCGCTTTCCCTCGTAATTTTGACTGGGCTTTTGCTCGCGCTCGCAGGATAATTGCTCCGCTCGTCCTTTTGTGTGTGCTTGTGTGCTCTGAGTCTTTTTTTTGTGTATTTTATGTCTGACGTCAAAGACTTTGTCAAGGCATTCGTCTCCGTGTAAAAACTTCTATGTTTTCACTTCTTGTTTGGTTATATAAAGGTGTGAAATGACCAGCATCCACTTGCAATGTCTTGATGTCAATGGACCATGGTGCGATGGCTTCAGTCCACCGCCCCTCATCTCTACATCGACAGAGAAAAGTTAACAGCCTGCCTGAACGCCGGGAGTGGTAGGCAAAAGACGACAACACAATACTATTGCGCAATTTGGCACACCAAAATTTTGTTGTTGAATTCTACGGTTTGCACCCCGTGTTGCTGCCACCGCGTGTTGCTGCCTCATGGGCTTAATTTATGTCATCTTTGTTGGCCTTCCCGTGAATGGCAGACACACACACCCAAAGTAGGGTACTGGCCAAGAACAGAGCCAACGGTTAACTTCACTTGCGGAATCCACCGTAATTGTTACCACCACCTTTCCTACTGTCATCGAATACGGTGGTTGACACATTTCTGCAAAATCATTGGTATTCGGGGCACCGCTTGGCAGTTTCAACGTTATTTTTTTTAGGCGTGAAAGTGGTCCAGGATTCGAACCCAGGACCACCGCTTCACCGGAGCACTCGTTCTACCAACTGAGCTACCACCAGGAAGACACCACCATGGAGTCCGAGCGGTAGAGCTCAACTCTCCTGTGATACTCATCAACCAGATGACCTGTGCATCGTCATCGCCGTGCGAAACGCGCAACAGATAAACTAAAAGTAGAATGTTTAGGATTTGCAGGCTGCTTTGTCTCGAATTGGGCCCTTTGCTTTCCCTCGTTTTGTGCATGCTTTCGCTTCAAGAACATGCTTTAGGTTACAGTTAACCCACACGCTATTCTGGCAGTTAGCTTTCATCACATAGCAAGTTGACTGAATATTCAGGTAAGATCCCTGATACGTTATAGTATCCTTACCACGTTAGCTAATTATGCTTCCTTGTATATTAGGGCAAAATCGTGACTTGTAGAAATGAGAGCAGCACAAGGCGTCTTGACGAACTTCTGTCATCCTATCAAGATGTAAGCGAAAACAGCCAGTGCTACTAGCAAATTCAGGGCTGCTCCTAATTAGCATTACACCCATCTTAGTTGCTCATACTTATCCGTACGCCTCTCTTAGTCAAAATCCTTCTTTACTTTGGAACGTAAGAATGTGCAGTGCCCTCATCTATGTCCAATTCGACTTCTCATCTATGTCCAATTCGACTTCTACGCGTACATTGTTGCTAAGTCGTATGTTCACTTAGTTTACTACATGTTCCACTTAGTCGGGTGTTAAGAATGGGAAGCAACATCAGATCAGTGCTAATGCACCGAAAACGCAGTAAGCAATGTCGAGTTTGTTGAGGCAGTGGGCTTTGTAAGAATCGTAGTCTGTTCTCGGTTGGCCTTTAAATGGCGTTTTGTAAGCCAGTGAAGGGAGTAGCTTCGGTCAAAGGGTGTGCGCATGTGCGTATATGCATTATGCCGCGAACATTTTACTAGTGTGTTATCTACGTGGTTATGAATTGCACCTACATGCCGCTAGAGTCCGTATCACACCCCATGCGGGCCATAGACAGGAGCGCTTGCAGCTGTCAGAGCCTAATCTCGAAAGGGACTGCCCGCGAGTAGTGGGTGCCGTACCAGCTTCATGCAATATGCACGGCATTCCCGCGGCAACGGGCTTCGCTACCCGACCGTGCCAAGCTTTATAGCACTGACTGTAGCTTTCACCACATAATTACTTTGCATTAAGCACGCCCGCGCAGAGGCCTTCGCATAACGCCCTTTCACTCATGTGGTCTTGTATGACATGTTTCCTGCCATCGCCTTGAAGGCGATGTTTGCTTGTTTCCTCCCGGTGGAAGTGGCGGGGGCGCTGCGTTGTTGATCTAACGCGCGTTTCTAAATCTGCACCTTTTCATTAACGGCGCTCTCTTTCAAACATCCGTTTTCTCTGTTTTCCATTTTCATGCTTTTTATTATCGGACTGTAAAGTATTGTTGAGAAGCTGCGATCAGATTGAACGGGAACTGGTGGAAGCCTATTATATTAGAAAAAAAAAGGAGATAACTGCAGCAGTGATTCATCTGTGATACTTCGCCGATCTGAAATGGTTTTCTTAGATAAACTTCTGTAATCGCCTGCCTTTGGATATCTTTCGGTGTTCTCTGGTACCAACGTGCTTGTGATTCGCACAGTGGCGCTTGGGTTAAGCGAAGGTATTAAAGGTCTACGTCGAATAAAGCCTGTTGATAGTAAGCGCTCGTCCCTGTCTACTTCTATGTCCGTGTCTATTATTGCGCCCCTTTGTCCTCCTGAAAAGTTATGAACCAACACGCTGAAATACAAGTACTTCTGGGCTGCTTTCTAATTTCAGTTTTTTTTTTCGCGTGGTGCACCCTCCTCAAGCGTCTACACAGAATGACGCAGACTGTACGTTCCTTGAAGGAAGTGCGTAAGAAACTGATGAAAAAAAGAACATCATTCTTGAAAAAGCCAATATTTCCGCAGTTTTCAGCAGGAATGGCTTGCGTGTACGTGAAAGTTAAACTTGCCCTTCGTTTACGAAGAGCAGACTTAACACACGCATGCGAACCTTTCAAACGTGATGGACGCAGGTCCAAGAGACTGCTTGTAGGCTGTGTATCTGGGATGCATCACCTCCGTTTCTCTTATTCATTCTCCCATTAATCTGTCTCTTTTCCCCTTCTGTTGCGAGAAACCGGGCCTGAGTCATCCGTTATCGTCTTGTCTCTTGTTTTCACATTCATACAATCTGTGCCATGTAAGACGAGGGGGAGTGTGAGTAAGTAAAGGTAATGAGACAAAGAAATCTTCCAATGCGTGTGTGTTTTTTTTTTTGTGTGGTTGGAGGGAGGGGGCGGAGGGGCGGAAGGGGACTAGCTGATATCTGATATTAAAGATTACTTCAGGTCCTGAGTTGACGTTCTACCCTCGCGCGAAATAAAGCCTGCTATTTACCGTATGTAGCAGTGCATCTCTGGCGCACAAAGCAACGAACTTGCTCACGACGAATAAGGACTCCCAGACTCCTCGCCGCCCCATCAACAAGAGGGTCCGCTGTGATGTGGTCGGGGATCGGGACCAGGGTCTTCACCGCGTTAGGACGAAGCAGCAGACTACGAAGGGAAGCCTTCGGGAGGAATAGCAAGCTTGAAGGTTTATTTTACATATTTACAGCAAGTAGACGAAAGTCAGAAAATGGGGGAGGATGCTCTGGCACACCGCAGAATGCTGCTTAAATGCAGTTCACATTCCCCAGGCAGACCAGCTAGGGAATCTGATCTCTGGTTGAGCGTCCAATGGGCCGCCAGCGTCTACTTAGGCTCCACCTTCCCCACGTGGCACCGCACAGACACACACACACACACACACACACACACACACACACACACACACACACACACACACACACACACACACACACACACACACACACACACACACGGGCAAGGAGGAACTTGGCGTCTCTCAGTCGCGAACTGTTTGACCAGGCCCAAAGGTCGTTGCTGCTGTATGATGAGCTTGATCGATGGGGACGCGAGCGCTTACCGCTCACCGGTGGCCTCTTCAGGGACAAATCAGCCGTGTCGCCCCTGCCTTGTCGGCTCCTCAGGGCGCACGCGGTTAATGAGTTGGCGGCGTCGTCGCCCCCGCTGTAGTCGCCACTGGGTCCCTTCCGTCGTTCCACGGTCAGTCCGGGAGAAGCGCCGCACTCAGCCTCCCCGGCGAAGGGGATTAGACGCCTTTGTGTACGCCGACGCCGTCGCCAGTAGCTGCCCCGCGCAGTGTCTCTTTTGTCTTCCCCGAGCAGCAGCGCTTGGGCCGAAGTGGCCTGATGGCGCCCGGCTGGCTCGCCTGTTTCCGCTGCCAGTCCCCAGGAGCGAAGTCTGGCACCAGAGCCGCATTCAGCATCGCCGGCGAAGGGGATTTGAGCCTTTGTCCACGCCAACGCCGAGAAACAGCAGCGCCTTTGGCCGCATACCTGACGGCGCCTGACTGGCTCGCCGTTCTCCGCTTGCTGGGTCTCCGATCACTACAGCTGCCAGAGCCGCATGTGTGTCGTCCATTATCTAGCCCGCCCACTCGCCGCCCTTGTATGGCCATATCCTAGTCTGGCCGCCCACTCGGCTGGGCACTGGACTCGTGGTTCACGTGACGACGCAGGAGTCTTCGGCTAGGACACCATTTAGCGTGAAGGAACTCTATCGTTGTATGAAAAACGTGTGCACGACAGCTCCCTCCTTGACAGCTGATAGCAACTCCCTTCTCTTCGGTAAAAGACAACGATTATCAGCGAATAAGACAGTAGATGAGCCTGCTTGCAAAGGTCCTCACGACGGAAACTTAAGAAAAGCAGTTCATTCCAAAAGGAAGGCTGCAAATCCAGCGAAGAGAAAGTCTTTTACGCATTGAAGTTGTTCTACGCTGAGTGGATATCATCAGCTTGTTATGCCCAACTCCGCTGCGGGCCCCATGGCGTTTGCCGTAACATTCGTGAACACTTGCTACCGATCTTGTCTCGACATGGCTCACACGGACGTTCACCGTCTCAGACAAACTACGCGTGTTCATTGCGACAACTGCGAAGCTGAGGAATCGCCCCACTTGTCATTATTCCACTGTAAAGCGTGGCGGGAGAGCAGAACCTATAGTTTCAACTCGACGTAAGAATCATCGATCGCTGTTCTCGGACTCCAAGACGCACTTTCTGTATCCTTGCCCTGCTCCTCAAAGCAGCACGACATTTTCGCACCGTATTGTTTCGTACTCTCAATCATGCACAACACATGCCCTAAAAACTCCCTTAGCCCTTCCGCCTTCCCTGTTACTTGATACTTTTCCCCTCAAAGCTCTCTAATTTGCCTCTTTTGTCAAAATATTGTCGAGACTGCACTGATTATTGCCAGCTTCGCAGTTTTTCTCGTCCTTTCTTCCTTGTTTTCGACCCTTCCTGTCCTGCGAAATACCGTCGACGAACAAAAATATTGAGCTTGTCAATAGCGACTCGTTCCCTGCGCTAACAGAGGAGTCGAAAACTTAGGATATAAGCTGCAGAAACTTTTTTGTTTTCCTTTTTCTGGTGACTTGCAGGCAAAATTTTCAATACAAATGAATGGGACACTGTTCCGCCTCATTGTGGATGTCACGTTCACATTTAAGCATACACTTCAGGAACCTGCACCAAGGGCTCGCGCCTTTAGCGAGACAAAAATTTTACGCACGTCGAGAATATTGTCGACTTAGTCGGAAAGATAAACAGCGCCTCTATTGTAGATGACCAAGTCATGGTTTCCTTCCACGTAAGGTTGATGGATTTCGCGGTACATTGCTACAAGGAAACTCTGTGTACTCTATCGAAAGGCGCCATTCTATTGGAAAGAACACCAATAAAAATTAACGGCCTTCGCCGACTGCTGACATTATGTCTCTCAAATACGTTACTTCAGCTTCATAAGACTATCTGCAGACAGACTTTCGGAACCGCCAGTTGAATGTGCGGACCTTGCCTCACAACCTACCGAAACCTCAGCGATTCTTGATTCAGTATCTCGTTGAAGCTTTCTCTGTGGTTGGTGATTGTGTGATTGTTTCTTCGTCAGCAGTCGACAAGACGCATAAAGCTTTTGTTCTACTTTAGCTCGTTTAAACAAAGCATTCAGTTCACCGTAGAAGAAGTGGACGGCCGCACTGCTTTCTTAGACGTCTTCGAGGAACTCAACACAGCGTCTTGAGGCAAGTGCTTATCGCAAACCCGCCCACACTGGAAAATACCTGAACTTCCAGTCGTCCCATCCTACCGACCGCAAGATCTCAGTCGCTTCGCGGGTCTTCAACTGTACTTTCGGGGTACGTTCCAGACACAGAAAACGAGCATCGGAAGCTCAGCAAGTCAGGCGAGACTTGTTGCACAACAGCTATCGAGGCCCAATACTCCGGTCACAAAGACGTCAAACCGAGGTGTGACACCAGCGTAAAAGCTAGAGCCTATTCCCTATGCTCACGATGTGAATTAAACTCTTGCCCGAATACTATTGGACTACGACGTTCACGTGGGTCGTGTCCTCCAAGCAAACTACGACAACGTTTCGTGCATTCTAAGGACCCCACTGAACAGGCAGTTTACCCAGTTGACCCCGAGATACTCTGCCCTGATTGTGGCTCTGCCTGCATAGGAAAAACAGGAAATTTCAAGAGACGTGTCAAGCTACATCAGTATGACGTCTACAAAAGCATTCCCAACCACAGCCGATCACGCCTCGTGTTAAACTGCGACACACTCTCGCGCTGTGCATTGCACGTCGTCGTCTTCATCAACTTCCATCTGCTGCGCGAGTAAATCAGATACGCTTAACCTCTATCTGAGCTTAACGTGAGTCGAATATCGCCGCCAGACGAGACTACGACCAAGCAGAGCAAAACCGTGAGCCAGCCGGGCTAAACACATGCTTTCGCACGCCTACTTGGTTTAATAATAAGGGAATAATCACTCATTGACATCCACCCGAGCACAGCCATACGGCTACATAGGAAAGCTATACATATTTCTCAGAAACTTCATATGTAAAGAAAACTCCTGGTCCAGGGTTCGAACCGGGGACCGCCGCTTCACCGGAGCAATCGCTCTACCAACTGAGCTAACCGGGACGGCAAGCTTATCGTGGGGCGAGAGCGAATTGATTCATAACTCGAAGTGGGAACTGTGTTGGCCAAATGCTTAGGGGAATCCCCCAAAGTGGTGTAGATTTGTAATAAGGGAGTACCTTCTCATTGACATCCACCCGAGCACAGCCATACGGCTACATCCGGCTAGAGGTCTAAATACGTTAGAGCCATACCATTTTTTTTACTACTATGAATTCAAAAGCAGAAGAAAACACGCCTCGCAGGTTGCGCGGACTTTTTGACGCTGAGCGACGCTGTCGTTGTCTGAGAAGGCAAAGAAGAAGAAAATAAATATTCACAACAGGACCTCTCTGGGCGGCTTGCCATGTGGACTCGGTGCTCACGTTAACCTCGATACTATAGTCAGCGAAGACTGGAGTGACACGGCGTGACAAAGCGCTCATAGAGGTGTGTGAGAGTCACTTTCTTGTCTTCCAGCGGGAATGGCGGCGACCACGAAGACGACGAAACCACCGGTCCAAATCACGCGCACCACCGAACATCTGATACCAGCTACCGTTCCAAGTGCCGCCGTGGAGTCGTCGTACGTCTAGGCCTGCAGCTACCACCAGGAAGACACCACCATGGAGGCCGAGCGGCAGCCACGGCTCAACTTTCCTGTGATTCTCATCAACCGCCATGACCTGTGCATCGTCATCGCCGTGCTTAGCATGTCCATCCTGGGATGTGCGGGCGTCCTGGGCTACTCATTCAGCAGCTACGGCAAGTTAAAGCGGGACGCTGTGGACATGCATCACTACTTCGGTTCGCACGCCCAGATGGCGCGTCAGCAGAGCGCCAGCAGTGGGTGGGGGACCGCGGCGGATGCCCGATCGACCACCACGAAGGCCCCAGTACCAGCACTTCCAGCGGCGGGTCATGAACCAAGGAGAGATGCGGGAGCGCCAAATAGAACATCTACGGTGGCCATGCAAGGCGCGCTCAATGAGACGACCACGATGGCACACGCGCTGCACCCGAACGCGGTTCACGGCAACAGCAGCGAGAAGCCAGCTGAGGTCATCGGTGCCGCTTCGAAGAGTGCAGCGACGACAAACACCACCGTGGTGACAACCTCTAGTTTGAACGCCAAGAAGGACGCCTTCACAAAAGTTGCGTAAAACGAGGCAGGCAATTTCTCTCTTTCGTTAGTTTCTTTTTTTTTTTTCACTGAAGGCAGCGCCCGGAGTTGTTCAACTGTAAGTTGCCTTTTCAAGTGAACAAAAACTACACCTACAGTGCCCTGCAGGTGCCGAGTGACTCGAGTGGCACTGAATTTTTCTCGCTTTTTTCTTTTGCTTTGGACACCGTTGGTAGAGATGTGGCACATTTTCGGCAAGAGTTTCCGTGTACTTTGCTCGCTTTTTCTTCAAGTTTACTTTCATCCGTGTTTTTTTCTTATCTGTGCGGTTCTCCCTTCATGCTAGCGCTAACCCTTGTCATTTTGACTGGGCTTTTGCTCGCGCTCGCAGGAGAGTTTCTCCGCTCGTCCTTTTGTGTGTGCTTGTGTGCTCTGAGTCTTTTTTTGTATTTTGTCTTACGTCAAACACTTTGTCAAGGCATTCGTCTCCGTGTGAGAACTTCTATGTTTTTACTTCTTGTTTGGTTATATAAAGGTGTGAAATGATCAGCATCCACTTGCGATATCTTGATGTGAATGGAACATGGTGCGATTGCTTGAGCCCACCGCCCCTCAACTCTACATCGACAAAGAAAAGTTAACAGCCTACCTGAATGCCGGGAGTGGTAGGCAAAAGACGACAACACAATACTATTGCGCAATTTGGCACACCAAAGTTGCGTTGTTGAATTTAACCGTTTGCACCACGTGCTGCTGCCACCGCGTGTTGCTGCCTCATTGGCTTAATTTATGTCGTCTTTGTTGGCCTTCCGGTGAATGGCAGACAGACACACCCAAATTAGGGTACTGGCTAAGAACAGAGCCAACGGTTAACTTCATTTGCGGAAACCACCGTAATTGTTACCACCACCTTTCCTACTGTAATCGAATACGGTGGTTGACACATTTTTGCAAAATCATTGGTATTCGGGGAACCGCTTGGCAGTTCAACGTTTTTTTTTAGGCGTGAAAGTGTTCCAGGATTCGAACCCGGGACCACTGCTTCACCGGAGCAGTCGCTCTATCAACTGAGCTACCACAGGGAAGACACCACCATGGAGGCCGAGCGGCAGCCACGGCTCAGCTTTCCTGTGATTCTCATCAATCGTCATGACCTGTGCATCGTCACTGCCGTGCGAAACGCACAACAGCAGATAAACTAAAGGTAGAATGTTTAGGATTTGCTGGCTGCTTTGTCTCGAATTGGGCCCTTTGCTTTCCCTCGCTTTGAGCATGCTTTCGCTTCAAGAACATGCTTTAGGGTACAGTTAACCCGCACGCTATTGTGGCAGTTAGCTTTCATCAAATAGCAAGTTGAGTGAATATTCAGGTAAGATCCCTGAGACGTTATAGTATCCTTACCGCGTTAGCTAATTATGATTCCTTGTATTTTAGGGCAAAATCATGACATGTAGAAATCAGAGCAGCAAAAGGCGTCTTGACGAACTTCTGTCATCCTATCGAGATGTAAGCGAAAACAGCCAGTGCTACTAGCAAATTCAGGGCTGCTCCTAATTACCTTTACGCCCATCATAGTTGCTCCTACTTAGCCCTACACCTCTCTTAGTCAAAATCCTTCTTTACTTTGAAACGTAAGAATGCGCAGTGCCCTCATCTATGTCCAATTCAACTTCTACGCATACATTGTTCCTAAGTCGTATGTATGTTCACTTAGTTTACTCCATGTTCCACGCAGTCGGTTGGTAACAATGTATGTAAGCGTGTATGAGTTATAATGCGGCATGATAAGGGCTTCATGATCAGTTCGGTACCAGGTCTCAGTGAAAAATATGATGTCAAACTCGATATCAAACTAGCCAACAAATGCGATTATTTCATCCTCTTTACTGCGCAGAGATTGTGCGTTAAGATGAAAGAATGACGTTACTTTTTTGTTTTTGTTTTTTGCAAAAAGGCTATTGATATCTGCAAGTAGAAAGAACTGGGAAGCCATGCCTTATCAAAAGGGAAATCTCAGTAGGCGCACGAAATCCTCAGACTATCTTTTCCAGGTCATTGACGCAATCGATCCGGACCACTGAAGAAGTTACATCCTTCTTAGCAAAGATGCGGCCATTCCTCGTCCACGCAAACTTCCATCGCTTATCTTTCTTACGAGCAACAGTGAGTCCCATCAGCTTCTTGAGTGAAGGGCACAGGTGCACATTTATACAGACAGGATTTGCATCTTCATCAGGGTGCCCAAGATGGCTTGTGGTAATTCTTTGTTTTCTGGCTTTTTCAAGGAAGGCGTCTCGTTTTGAGTGTTTCTGAAACCGGAGCACTATGTTCTGGCACGAAGAGTTTTTAGTAGGCACACGGCGGCACACTTCAATGTCGTCGGATGTCACGGGTACATTCAAAACTTCCCCGATCCTCTCAATAACCTCCGGAAGGTTTTCCTTCTCGGTTACCGACAGGCCAGTGATCTCTAAGTTCCGGTTCCTGGAATATTGTTCCAAGCTGTTGAGCCTTAGTTCATAGTCAGGCACTTGTCTTTGTAGCGCATCACGGTCAGAGGTAAACGCGGCATTTTCAGCCCTTAAGGATTTGTTATCTTCCTTCAGCGCAGCACACTCCGTGACCATGTCTTCGTATTGCTTGCTACAGTAATCTATAGTCTGTGAAACTTCTCGCAGCTGCTTCCTCAAGTCACCTTCAAGAATGCTTCACAATGCCGCAATGTCTTTCGCAAGTTCTTTTCTTAATTCATCCCGTAATTTCTCAAGATCTGATATTTAAGGATTAGTTCAGGTCCTGGACTGACGTTCTACCCTCGCGCGAAATAAAGCCTGCTGTTTACCGTATGTAGCAGTGCATCTCTGGCGCATAAAGCAACGAACTTGCTCACGACGATTAAAGACTCCCAGACTCTTAGCCCTCCCCATCAACAAGAGGGTCCGCTGCCAGAGCCGCATGCGTGTCGCCCATTATCTAGCCCGCCCACTCTCTGGCCTTGTATGGCCATATCCTAGTCTGGCCACCCACTCGGCCGGGCACTGGACTACGTGGTTCACGTGACCACGCAGGAGTTTTCGGCTAGGACAACGTATACCGGGAAGGAACTCTATCGTTGTGTGAAAAGCCTGTGCACGACAGCTCCCTCTTCGACACCAGATGGCAACTCCCTTCTCTTCGGTAAAAGACAATGATTATCAGCGAATAAGACAGCAGATGAGCCTGCTTGCAAAGGTCCTCACGACGGAAACTTAAGAAAAGCAGTTCACTCCAAAAGGAAGGCTGAAAATCTAGCGAAGGGAAAGCCTTTCACGCATTGAAGTTGTTTTACGCCGAGTGGATATCATCCCCTTGTTGATGCCCAACTTCGCTGCGGGACCCCATGGCGTTTGCCGTGACATTCGTGAACACTTGCTACCGATCTTGTCTCGACATCGCTCACACGGACGTTCACCGTCTCAGACAAACTACGAGTTTTCATTGAGACAACTGCGATGCTGAGGAATCGCCCCAGTTGTCATTATTCCACTGCAAAGCGTGGCGGGAGAGCAGAACCTTTAGTTTCAACTCGTCGTATGAATCATCGATCGCGGTTCTCCGACTCCAAGACGCATTTTGGGTACCCTGGCCCTGCTCGTCAAAGCAGCACCAAATTTCCGCACCGTATTGCTTCGTGCTCTCGATAATGCACAACAAATGCCCTAAAAACTCCCTTAGCCCCTCCGCCTTCCCTGTTCCTTCATACTATTCCCCTCAAAGCTCTCGAATTTGCCTCTTTTGTCAAAATATTGTCGGGACTTCACTGATTATTACCAGCTTCACAGTTTTTCTCGTCCTTTCTTCCTTGTTTTCGACCCTTCCTTTCCTGCGAAATACCGTTGACGAACAAAAATATTAAGCTTGTCAATATCGCCTCACTCCCTGCGCTAACTGAGGAGTCGAAAACTTAGGATATAAGCTGCAGAAACTTTTTTGTTTTCCATTTTCTGGTGACTTGCAGGCAAAATTTTCAATAGAAATGAGTGGGGCACTGTTCCGCCCCATTGTTATATCACGTTCACATTTAAGCATACTGTTCGGCAACCTGCACCAGAGGCTCGCGCGTTTAGCAAGAAAAAAATTTTACGCACGTCGAGAATCTTGTCGTCTTTGTCGGAAAGCTAATCAGCGCCTCTGATGATGATGACCAATTCATGGTTTCCTTCGACGTAAAGTTGATAGGATTCGCGTTCCATAACTGCAAGGAAACCCTGTTACTGTATCGGAAGGCGCCATTATATTGGAACGAACACCAATCAAAACTAACGGCCTTCGCCGACTGCTGACATTATGTCTCTCAAATACGTTACTTCAGCTTCATAAGACTATCTGTAGACACCCTTTCGGAAACGCCAGTTGAATGTGCGAACCTTGCCTCACAACCGACCGAAACCTCAGCGCTTCTTGATTCAGCATCTCGTTGAAGCTTTCTCTGTGGTTGGTGATTGTGTGATAGTTTTTTCGTCAGCAGTCGACAAGACGCATAAAGCTTTTGTTCTACTTTAGCTCGATTAAACAAAGCATTCAGTTCACCGTAGAAGAAGTGGACGGCCGCACTGCTTTCTTAGACGTCTTCGAGGAACTCAACACAGCGTCTTGAGGCAAGTGCTTATCGCAAACCCGCCCACACTGGACAATACCTGAACTTCCAGTCGTCCCATCCTACCGACCGCAAGATCTCAGTCGCTTCGCGGGTCTTCAACTGTACTTACGGGGTATGTTCCAGACCCAAAAAACGAGCATCGGAAGTTCAGCAAGTCAGGCGAGACTTGTTGCACAACGGCTATCGATGCCCGATACTCCGGTCACAAAGACATCAAACTGAGGTGTGACACAAGCGCAAAAGCTAGAGCCTATTCCCTATGGCCATGGTGTGAATTAGACCCTTGCCCGAATACTATTGGACTACGACGTTCACGTGGGCCGTGTCCTCCAAGCAAACTACGACAACGTTTCGTGCATTCTAAGGACTCCACTGAACAGGCTGTTTTCTGAGTTGTCCCCGAGATACCCTGCCGTGATTGTGGCGCTGCCTGCATAGGAAAAACAGGAAATTTAAAGAGACGTGTCAAGCTACATCAGTATGACGTCTACAAAAGCATTCCCAACCCAAACGCATTAGCGGATCAAGCGCCACGAAAATACCGACCCTGCCATCGACTGGCATGCGGCTCGTGTAAGTACCCCCCCCCCCCCCCCCCCCAAAAAAAAAAAAAAATAGCGCTCATCAAAGTACTTGCTTATGGAAGCTATGCACATGCACCTCACACGAGAAACCGGACATGAGGCAGGCAACCTTCCAGAGATTACATGCATTCCTTGTGAAACATCATGCCCATATGAAGCATCAGTGGTTACATTTTGTTTCATTGTAATTTGTGAACAAGGAATCCGTAAGGGCGTCGAAACGTCGATGGTTTTCTTTGGTGTTTTTTTTTAGCGAGTGTATGTTTTTTTTGCCGGTCGGTACAAATAAATGGATGCGCAGAGTGCATTATTGGTGAGCACATTCGACGTTCCTCGGATGAAAGCCGCAAACTGGAAGAATTTTTATTGCCTGGTAATACTTCGAGAAAATGCACAGCTGTTATACGAGGTCTGTTAGAAAAGTATCCGAGCTTTGGCCGTAGAAAAAAAAAAACTTGCATAACTGGAACGTTGCAAACCTAGTCACCTTCAAAGTAGTCTACTTGGGACTCCAAACACTTCTCCCAGCGGTGCTGCCATTGTGCGAAGTATTCCGAAAAGGCCCCTTTCGGAATGGAGTTTAGCTCAGCTGTGGTTGCAGCCATAATGTTCTTCCTTGTCTGAAATCGCGCTCCTTTAAATGGCCTTTTAATTTTGGGAACCAGCCAGAAGTCGCAGGGGCCATATCAGGACAGTAAGGAGTCTGTTGAACTACAGGAGTCTGGTTTTTCGCCAAAAAATCTGAATCGAGTGCGAGGAATGTGCGGGAGCATTGTCGCGATGGGTGCGCCAATTTCCAGTTGACCTCAGCTCCGGGTTCTTGCGCCTCACAGCATCACGTAGGCAACGGAGGACATCGCTGTAGTACTCTTTGGTCATTGTTTGATCCTGTGGAGTGCGTACTCGTGGTCTGCCACACAGAGGGTGTCAAAGAAAGCACTCAGCATCACTTTCACATTGCTGCGCACTTGGCGGGCCTTCTTAAGTCTTGGTGACGTGGAATGTTTCCACTGTGACGACTGGGATCTGGTTTCCGGGTCCTACCTGTACACCCAAGACTCGTCAGCAGTGATTATGATGTTGATGAAGTCGGGGTCACTGCTTGCGGAATCCAGCATGTCCTGTGAGACTTCAACACGAAGCTGATTTTGCTCCACCGTGAGCAGCTTCGGCACGAATTTCGCCGCAACTCTCTCGATGGCCAAATCTTCGGTGATAATGGAATGTTCGGAAATATTGCTCATGTCCACCTCTTCCTCAATATTTCGGATAGCCACGCGACGGTCCCGCATCACCATAGCGTTCAGTTCGGCAATGACCTGGTCATTTTGGCATGTTGATGGCCGATTAGAGCGTGGCTCGTTCTCCACCGATGTGCGGCCATCTTTAAATCAATTGTACCACTGCTTAATCTGTGTGCTGCTCATAGCATCGTCACCGAAAGCCGTCTGAATATTTCGAATGGTTTCCACTTGGCTGTCGCCCAGTTTATGGCAAAATTTGATGCAGTAGCGCTGCTTCTTTCACTCCGCCATTTTCCTTGCAAAAAAAAAAAAAACCGACGAGAGCACTGCGCCCTACCTCACTCAAATGCTGCGTCCCAGCGACTGACGCTATCGGCAGGCGGGAAAAAATTCGTGCATGCGCATGAAGGTTCAATGTCGCCTGATGCAAGCGCGCTTGTTTCATATCCATCAGGTGTTCGCAAAAAAAAAAAATATAAAGTCGGATACTTTTCTAACAGACCTCGTATTCCGGCTTGCGTCATTAGACGAGGGAAACGCATAAGGACGGGCAGGAAGCATAGGGTTGTTTTCAGTGAATGAATCTCCATTTGAGCTAACAGGCCACGGGAGAATACGAAGGAAGAAGATATCGGGACGAATCCTGAACTTAGGTGTTATACGTGTCGTTTTAGAGCGAAGGCTCTACTTCACGACCAAAGCTTCAAAAGCCGTTTCATCGCTGAAGGCTCATCTAAATAAATAAATAAAACGAATATAGACGCGACCGGGTTTCTAACCCGCGGCTGGCCAGTGCACGACAGCTATATATGCAATCGCCACAGCCAATCACGCCTCGTGTTAAACTGCGACACACTCTCGCGCTGCGCATTGCACATCATCCTCTTCATCAACTTCCATCTGCTGCGCGAGTAAATCAGATACGCTTAACCTCTATCTGAGCTTAACGTGAGTCTAATATCGCCGCCAGACGAGCCTACGACCAAGCAGAGCAAAACCGTGAGCCAGCCAGGCTAAACACATGCTTTCGCGCGCCTACTTGGTTTAATAATAAGGGCATAATCACTCATTGACATCCACCCTACCACAGCCATACGGCTACATAGGAAAGCTATACATATTTCTCAGAATCTTCGCATGTAAAGAAAAGTCCTGGTCCAGGGTTCAAACCGGGGACCGCCGCTACACCGGAGCAATCGCTCTACCAACTGAGCTAACCGGGACGGCAAGCTTATCGTGGGGCGAGAGCGAATTGATTAATAACTTGAAGTGGGAGCTGTGTTGGTCAAATGCTTAGGGGAATCCCCCAAAGTGGTGTGGATTTGTAATAAGGGAGTACCTACTCATTGACATCCACCCGAGCACAGCCATACGGCTACATACGGCTAGAGGTCTAAATACGTTAGAGCCATACCATCTTTTTGTAGTACTATGAATTCAAAAGCAGAAGAAAACACGCCTCGCAGGTTGTGCGGACTTTTTGACGCTGAGCGACGCTGTCGTTGTCTGATTAGGAAAAGAAGAAGAAAATAAATATTCACAACAGGACCTCTCTGGGCGGCTTTCCATGTGGACTCGGTGCTCACGTTAACCTCGATCCTATAGTCAGCGAAGACTGGAGTGACACGGCGTGACAAAGCGCTCATCGAGCAGTGTGAGAGTCACTTTCTAGTCTTCCAGCGGCAATGGCGGCGACCACGAAGACGACGAAACCACCGGTCCAAATCACGCGCACCACCGAACATCTGATACCAGCTACCGTTCCAAGTGCCGCGGTGGAGTCGTCGAACATCTAGGCCTGCAGCTACTACCAGGAAGACACCACCATGGAGGCCGAGCGGCAGCCACGGCTCAACTTTCCTGTGATTCTCATCAACCGCCATGACCTGTGCATCGTCATCGCCGTGCTCAGCATGTCCATCCTGGGATGTGCGGGCGTCCTGGGCTACTCATTCAGGAGCTACGGCAAGTTAAAGCGGGACGCTGTGGACATGCATCACTACTTCGGTTCGCACGCCCAGATGGCGCGTCAGCAGAGCGCCAGCAGTGGGTGGGGGACCGCGGCGGATGCCCGATCGTCCACCACGAAGGCCCCAGTACCAGCACTTCCAGCGGCGGGTCATGAACCAAGGAGAGATGCGGGAGCACCAAATAGAACATCTACGGTGGCCATGCAAGGCGCGCTCAATGAGACGACCACGATGGCACACGCGCTGCACCCGAACGCGGTTCACGGCAACAGCAGCAAGAAGCCAGCTGAGGTCATCGGTGCCGCTTCGAAGAGTTCAGCGGCGACCAACGCCACCCTGGTGACAGCCTCGAGTTTGAACGCCACAGAGGACGCCTTCACAAAAGTTGCGTAAACCAAGGCAGCCACTTTCTCTCTTTCGTTAGTTTTTTTTTTTCGTTCACTGAAGGCAGCGCCTGGAGTTGTTCAACTGTAAGTTGCCTTTTGAAGTGAACAAAAACTATACTTACTGTGCCCTGCAGGTGCCGAGTGACTCGAGTGGCACTGATTTTTTCTCGCTTTTTTCTTTTCCTTTGGACACCATTGGTAGAGAGGTGGCACATTTTCGGCAAGAGTTTCCGTCTACTTTGCTCGCTTTTTCTTCAAGTTTACTTTCCTCCGTGTTTTTTTTTTCCCTGTGCGGTTCTCGCTTCATGCTATCGCTTTCCCTGGTGCTTTTGACTGGGGCTTTTGCTCGCGCTCGCAGGAGAGTTGCTCCGATCGTCCTTTTGTGTGTGCTTGTGTGCTCCGAGTCTTTTTTTTTGTATTTTCTCTTACGTCAAAGACTTTGTCAAGGCAATCGTCTCCGTGTGAGAACTTCTGTTTATACTTCTTGTTTGGTTATATAAAGGTGTGAAATGATCAGCATCCACTTGCGATGTCTTGATGTGAATGGAACATGGTGCGATTGCTTGAGTCCACCGCCCCTCATTTCTACATCGACAAAGAAAAGTTAACAGCCTACCTGAACGCCGGGAGTGGTAGGCAAAAGACCACAACACAATACTATTGCGCAATTTGGCACACCAAAATTGTGTTGTTAAATTTAACGTTTTGCACCACGTGTTGCTGCCATCGCGTATTGCTGCCTCATTGGCTTAATTTATGTCGTCTTTGTTGGCCTTCCGGTGAATGGCAGACACACACACCCAAATTAGGGTACTGGCCAAGAACAGAGCCAACGGTTAACTTCACTTGCGGAAACCATCGTAATTGTTACCACCACCTTTCCTACTGTCATCGAATACGGTGGTTGACACATTACTGCAAAATCATTGGTATTCGGGGCACCGCTTGGCAGTTCAACGTTATTTTTTTTAGGCGTGAAAGTGTTGCTGGTTCGAACCCGGGACGACCGCTTCACCGGAGCAGTCGCTCTACAAACTGAGCTAGCTACCACCAGGAAGACACCACCATGGAGGCCGAGCGGCAGCCACGGCTCAACTTTCGTGTGATTCTCATCAACCGTCATGACCTGTGCATCGTCATCGCCGTGAGAAACGCACAACAACAGATAAACTAAAGGTAGAATGTTTAGGACTTGCAGGCTGCTTTGTCTCGAATTGGGCCCTTTGCTTTCCCTCGTTTTGGGCATGCTTTCGCTTCAAGAACATGCTTTAGGTTACAGTTAACACACACGCTATTCTGGCAGTTAGCTTTCATCATATAGCAAGTTGAGTGAATATTCAGGTAAGATGCCTCAGACGTTATAGTATCCTTACCGCGTTAGCTAATTATGCTTCCTTGTGTTTCAGGGCAAAACCTTGACATGTAGAAATGAGAGCAGCACAAGGCGTCTTGACGAACTTCTGTGATCCTATCGAGATGTAAGCGAAAACAGCCAGTGCTACTAGCAAATTCAGGGCTGCTCCTAATTAGCATTACGCCCATCTTAGTTGCTCCTACTTATCTCTACGCCTCTCTTAGTCAAAATCCTTCTTTACTTTGGAACGTAAGAATGTGCAGTGCCCTCATCTATGTCCAATTCGACTTCTACGCGTACATTGTTCCTAAGTCGCATGTTCACTTAGTTTACTACATGTTCCACTTAGTCGGGTGGTAAGAATGGGAAGCAACATCAGATCAGTGCTAATACACCGAAAACGCAGTACGCAATGTCGAGTTTGTTGAGGCAGTGGGCTTTGTAAGAATCGTAGTCTGTTCTCGGTTGGCCTTTAAATGGCGTTTGTAGGAGTAGCTTCGGTCAAAGGGTGTGCGTATATGCATTATGCCACGAACATTTTACTAGTGTGTTATCTACGTGGTTATGAATTGCACCTACATGCCGCTAGAGTCCGTATCACACCCCATGCGGGCCATAGACAGGAGCCCTTGCAGCTGTCAGACCCTTATCTCAAAAGCGACTGCTCGCGAGTAGTGGTCGCCGTACCAGCTTCATGCAATATGCACGGCATTCTCGCGGCAACGGGCTTCGCTACCCGACCGTGCCAAGCTCTATAGCACTGATTGTAGCTTTCTCCACATAATCACTTTGCATTAAGCACGCCCGCGCAGAGGCCTTCGCATAACGCCCTTTCACTCATGTGGTCTTGTATGACATGTTTCCTGCCATCGTCTTGAAGGCGATGTTTGCTTGTTTCCTCCCGGTGGAAGTGGCGGAGGCCGCTGCGTTGTTGCTGTAACGCGCGTTTCTAAATCTGCACATTTTCATCAACGGCGCTCTCTTTCAAACATCCGTTTTCTCTGTTTTCCATTTTTATGCTTTTTTTTTTATCGGGCTGTAAAGTATTGTTGAGAAGCTGCGATCAGATTGAACGGGAACTGGTGGAAGCCTATTACATTAGAAAAAAAAAAGGAGATAACTGCATCAGTGATTCATCTGTGATGCTTCGCCGATCTGAAATGGTTTTCTTAGATGGACTTCTGTAATCGCCTGACTTTGGATATCTTTTGGTGTTCTCTGGTACCCACGTGCTTGTGATTCGCACAGTGGCGCTTGGGTAAAGCGAAGGTATATTAAAGGTCTACGTCGAATAAAGCCTGCTGATAGTAAGCGCTCGTCCCTGTCTACTTCTATGTTCGTGTCTTTTATTGCGCTCCTGTGTCCTCCTGAAAAGTTATGAACCAACACGCCCAAAAACAAGTACTTCTGGGCTGCTTTTTAATTTCAGTTTTTTTTTTTCGCGTGGTGCACCCTCCTCAAGCGCTCTACACAGAATGACGCAGACTGTACGTTCCTTGAAGGAAGTGCGTAAGAAAACTGATGGAAAAAAAAAAAAACATCATTCTTGAAAAAGCCAAAATTTCCTGTAGTTTTCAGCAGGAATGGCTTGCATGTACGTGAAATTTAAACTTGCCCTTCGTTTACGAAGAGCAGACTTAACACTCGCATGCGAACCTTTCAAACTTGATGGACGCAGGTCCAAGTGACTGCTTGTAGTCTGTGTATCTGGGATGCATCGCCTCCGTTTCTTTTATTCATTATCCCATTAATCTGTCTCTTCTCCCCTTCTGTTGCGAGAAACCGGGCCTGAGTCATCCGTTATCGTCTTGTCTCTTGTTTCCACATTCATACAATCTGTGCCATGTAAGACGAGGGGGAGGGTGAGTAAGTAAAGGTAATGAGACAAAGAAATCTTCCAATGCGTGTGTGTGTGTTGTTTTTTTGTGTGGTTGGAGGGAGGGGGCGGAGGGGCGGAAGGGGGCTAGCTGATATCTGATATTAAAGATTACTTCAGTGCCTGAATCGACGTTCTAGCCTCGCGCGAAAGAAAGCCTGCTATTTACCGTATGTAGCAGTGCATCTCTGGCGCACAAAGCAACGAACTTGCTCACGACGAATAAAGACTCCCAGACTCTTCGCCCTCCCCATCAACAAGAGGGTCCGCTGCCAGAGCCGCATGTGTGTCGCCCATTATCTAGCCCGCCCTTTCTCCGGCCTTGTATGGCCATATCCAAGTCTGGCCGCCCACTCGACTGGGCACTGAACTACGTGGTTCACGTGACCACGCAGGAGTCTTCGGCTAGGATACCATTTACCGTGAAGGAACTCTATCTTTGTATGCAAAGCGTGTGCACGATAGCTCCCTCCTCGAAAGCAGATGGCAACTCCCTTTTCTTCGGTAAAAGACAACGATTATCAGCGAATAAGACAGCAGATGAGCCTGCTTGCAAAGGTCCTCACGACGGAAACTTAAGAAAAGCAGTTCACTTCAAAAGGAAGGCTGCAAATCTAGCGAAGGGAAAGTCTTTTACGCATTGAAGTTGTTCTACGCTGAGTGGATATCATCCGCTTGTTGATGCCCAACTTCGCTGCGGGCTCCCATGGCGTTTGCCGTGACATTCGTGAACACTTGCTACCGATCTTGTCTCGACATGGCTCACACGGACATTCACCGTCTCAGAAAAACTAGGCGTGTTCATTGCGGCAACTGCGATGCTGAGGAATCGCCCCACTTGTCATTATTCCACTGCAAAACGTGGCGGGAGAGCAGAACCTATAGTTTCAACTCGTCGTAAGAATCATCGATCGCTGTTATCGGACTCCAAGACGCACTTTCTGTTCCCTGACCCTGCTCGTCAAAGCAGCACCAAATTTCCGCATCGTATTGCTTCGTACTCTTGATAATGCACAACAAATGGCCTGAAAACTCTTTTAGCCCTTCCGCCTTCCCTGTTCCTTGATACTTTTCCCCTCAAATCTCTCTAATTTGCCTCTTTTGTCAAAATATTGTCGACACTGCACTGATTATTGCCAGCTTCGCAGTTTTTCTCGTCCTTTCTTCCTCGTCTTCGACCCTTCCTTTCCTGCGAAATACCGTCGACGAACAAAAATATTGAGCTTGTCAATAGCGCCTCACTCCCTGCGCTAACAGAGGAGTCGAAAACTTAGGATATAAGCTGCAGAAACTTTTTTGTTGTCCTTTTTCTGGTGACTTGCAGGCAAAATTTTCAATACAATTGAATGGGAGTCTGTTCTGCCCCATTGTGGATATCACGTTCACATTTAAGCATACACTTCAGGAACCTGCACCAAGGGCTTGCGCCTTTAGCGAGACAAAAATTTTAGGCACGTCGTGAATCTTGTCGAATTTGTCGGAAAGCTAAACAGCGCCTGTATTGATGATGACCAAGTCATGGTTTCCTTCGACGTAAGGTTGATGGATTTCGCGGTACATTGGTACAAGGAAACTCGGTGTACTCAGTCGGAAGGCGCCATTCTATAGGAACGAATACCAATGAAATCTAACGGCCTTCGGCGACTGCTGACATTATGTCTCTGAAATACGCTACTTCAGCTTCATAAGACTATCTGTAGACAGACTTTCGGAACCGCCAGTTGAATGTGCGGACCTTGCCTCACAACCTACCGAAACCTCAGCGCTTCTTGATTCAGCATCTCGTTGAAGCTTTCTCTGTGGTTGGTGATTGTGTGATTGTTTCTTCGTCAGCAGTCGACAAGACGCATAAAGCTTTTGTTCTACTTTAGCTCGATTAAACAAAGCATTCAGTTCACCGTAGAAGAAGTGGACGGCCGCACTGCTTTCTTAGACGTCTTCGAGAAACTCAACAGAGAGTCTTGAGGCAAGTGATTATCGCAAACCTGCCCACACTGGACAATACCTGAACTTCCAGTCGTCCCATCCTACCGACCACAAGATCTCAGTCGCTTCGCGGGTCTTCAACTGTACTTTCGAGGTATGTTCCAGACACAGAAAACGAGCATCGGAAGTTCAGCATGTCAGGCGAGACTTGTTGCACAACGGCTATCGAGGCCCGATACTCCGGTCACGAAGACATCAAACCGAGGTGTGACACAAGCCTAAAAGCTAGAGCCTATTCCCTACGCCCACGGTGTGAATTAAACCCTTGCCCGAATACTATTGGACTACAACGTTCACGTGCGTCCTGTCCTCCACGCAAACTACGACAACGTTTCGTGCATTATAAGGACCCCACTGAACAGACTGTTTTCCCAGTTGTCCCCGAGATACCCTGCCGTGATTGTTGCGCTGCCTGCATAGGAAAAACAGGAAATTTCAAGAGACGTGTCAAGTTACATCAGTATGACGTCTACAAAAGCATTCCCAACCCAAACGCGTTAGCGGATGAAGTGCTACGAAAATACCGACCCGGCCTTCAACTGGCATGCGGCTCGAGTAAGCACCCCCCCCCCCCCCCCCCCCCCCCCCCCAAAAAAAAAAGCGCTTATCAAAGCGCTTGCTTATGGAACATATGCACATGCACCTCACACGAGCAACCGGACATGAGGCAGGCAACCTTCCGGAGATTACATGCATTCCTTATGAAACATCATGCCCTTCTGAAGCACCAGTGGTTACATTTTGTTTCATTATAATTTGGGAACAAGGAATCCGTAAGGGCGCAGAAACGTCAATGGTTTCCATTAGTGCCTTTTTCGCGAATGTATGCTTTTTTTTGCCGGTCAGTACAAAAAAATGGATGTGCAGAGTGCATTATTGGTGAGCACATTCGACGACCTCGGATGAAAGCCGCAAACTGGAATAATTTTTATTGCCTTGTAATACTTCGAGAAAGTGCACAGCTGTTATATTCCGGCTTGCGTCATTAGACGAGTTAAACGCATCAGGACGGGCAGGAAGCATAGGGTTGTTTTCAGTGAATGAATCTCCATTTGAACTAACAGGCCACGGGAGAATACGAAGGAAGAAGATACCTGGACGAATCCTCAACTTAGGTGTTATACGTGTCGTTTTAGAGCGAAGGCTCTACTTCACGACCAAAGCTTCAAAAACCGTTTCATCGCTGGAGCCTCACCTGAATAAATAAATAAAATGAATATTGACGCGACCGGGTTTCTAACCCGCGGCTGGCCAGTGCACGACAGCTATATATGCAATCGCCACAGCCGATCACGCCTCGTGTTAAACTGCGACACACTCTCGCGCTGTGCATTGCACATCATCCTCTTCATCAACTTCCATCTGCTGCGCGAGTAAATCAGATACGCTTAACCTCTATCTGAGCTTAACGTGAGTCTAATATCGCCGCCAGACGAGCCTACGACCAAGCAGAGCAAAACCGTGAGCCAGCCAGGCTAAACACATGCTTTCGCGCGCCTACTTGGTTTAATAATAAGGGCATAATCACTCATTGACATCCACCCTACCACAGCCATACGGCTAAATAGGAAAGCTATACGTATTTCTCAGAAACTTGGTATGTAAAGAAAAGTCCTGGTCCAGGGTTCAAACCGGGGACCGCCGCTTCACCGGAGCAATCGCTCTACCAACTGAGCTAACCGGTACGGCAAGCTTATCGTGGGGCGAGAGCGAATTGATTAATAACTCGAAGTGGGAACTGTGTTGGTCAAATGCTTAGGGGAATCCCGCAAAGGGGTGTAGATTTGTAATAAGGGAGTACCTACTCATTGACATCCACCCGAGCACAGCCATACGGCTACATACGGCTAGAGGTCTAAATACGTTAGAGCCATACCATTTT